>NC_135812.1:27500-322500 GCF_964213995.1 Mustelus asterias
ACTTTACCCTTCTGACCTTTACTCCTCCTAACTGTGACCCACGTGTCTTCCTCCCAATGCACCGGTGTAACTAGTTGCCTATAACTCCTGTCAATTTTTCTCCCATTTTCCCTGACTAGACTAAGGTCAGCGATCTGCAGCTCCAGTTCCCTGACACGGTCCCTCAAGAGCTGCAGTTCCACGCACCTGGCACATATGTGAACCTCTGGGAAGCTAGGTGTTTGCAGGAACTCCCACATCCCACATTGGAAGCACTGAACTGGCCGATCACTCATACCTGCCCTTATCCTTTATAGGGTTGGGTAAAAAATAACTAGCCTTGCCTCGCCCTTTCAGCCTAAGCCCTGTGAGCCAAAGCCCTTATAGTTCACACTCTGCTACCCACTCACTCCACTGCCCGCTCCCGACGCTGCCCGCTGTATAGTGCAGCCGGCTTTTTATGCTCCCTGCGAACCCCCCTGGTAACTACCTTTTATACTAAGACTCAACCTCCCAGAATCCCCTTCAGCTGACCTCACTTCCTCAATTCAAAACCCTGAAAAAAGCCCACGAAATATACTAGGAATACCCTTAAATGAATAAATGAATATTTAAATCACTTCTTTGCTTACTCTCAGCACTCCTGCTAAGACTCTCTCCCCCAGTCTCACTCCAGTCAAACAAAGAGGTCGAACCCCCAGGTAACTGCCTTTTATACTAAGACTCAACCTCCCAGAATCCCCTTCAGCTGACCTCACTTCCTCAATTCAAAACCCTGAAAAAAGCCCGCGAAATATACTAGGAATACCCTTAAATGAATAAATGAATATTTAAATCACTTCTTTGCTTACTCTCAGCACTCCTGCTAAGACTCTCTCCCCCAGTCTCACTCCAGTCAAACAAAGAGTGGAACTGATTCGTTTCAGATCAGCCATGATCTTGTTGAATGGCGGGGCAGGCTCGAAGGGCCAGATGGCCTACTCCTGCTCCTATTTCTTATGTTCTTATGTTCTTATATCATAGAACATAGAACATAGAACATTACAGCGCAGAACAGGCCCTTCGGCCCACGATGTTGCACCGACCAGTTAAAAAAAAACTGTGACCCTCCAACCTAAACCAATTTCTTTTCGTCCATGAAGGACATATCAGAAGGACATATCAGAAGGACATATTTTACACAGAGGGTGGTGGGGGCCTGGAATGCGCAGCCAGGCAAGGTGGTGGAGGCGGACACACTGGGAACGTTTAAGACTTATCTAGACAGCCATATGAACGGAGTGGGAATGGAGGGATACAAAAGAATGGTCTAGTTTGGACCAGGGAGCGGCGCGGGCTTGGAGGGCCGAAGGGCCTGTTCCTGTGCTGTATTGTTCTTTGTTCTTCTTTGTTCTTTGAGACTGATGACTGTTTCTTCATGATGGCTTTGAAAGTTTGGACGGCTCACTCATCCAGTCCATTTGAAGCAAGGTGGTAGGGTACAGTTCCAATATGTTGAACACCCGTTGGTTCTCATCAGATGCTGGAACTCTTCACTAGTGAAAGCAGTCCTTTTGTTGGATACTAGCACCTCAGGAAACCCATGGGCGGCAAATGTCTCTTGCAATTTCTTGACCATTGCTGATGAAGTCATGGATTTCATTTTGTGTATGTCCAACCATTTGATTTGATTTATTATTGTCACATGTATTAACATACAGTGAGAAGTATTGTTTCTTGCGTGCTATACAGGCAAAGCATACCATTCATAGAGAAGGAAAGGAGAGAGTGCAGAATGTAGTGTTACAGTCATAGCTAGGGTGTAGAGAAAGATCAACTTAATGCAAGTTAGGTCCATTCAAAAGTCTGATGGCACCAGGGAAGAAGCTGTTCTTGAGTCAGTTGGTGTGTGTCCTCAGACTTTTGTATCTTTTCCCGACAGAAGAAGGTTGAAGAGAGTATGCTGGCTGCTTTTCTGAGGTAGCGGTAAATGTAGACAGACTCAATGAGTGGGAGGCTGGTTTGAGTGACGGACTGGGCTTTGTTCACAACCCTTTGTGGTTTCTTGCGGTCTTGGACAGAGCTGGAGCCATATGAAGCTGTGATACAAACAGAAAGAATGCTTTCTATGGTGCATCAGTAAAGGTTGGTGAGAGTCATAGCAGACATGCCAAATTTCCTTAGTCTTCTGAGAAAGTACAGGCATTGGTGGGCTTTCTTAACTATAGTGTCGGCATGGGGGGGACCAGGACAGGTTGTTGGTAATCTGGATTCCTAGAAACCTGAAGTTCTCGACCATTTCTACTTTGTCCCCATTGATATAGACAGGGGCATGCCATCCACTACCGAGGTTAGACTCACCGGTCGGTAATTACCTGGGCTATCCCTATTCCCCTTCTTGAAAATAGGAACCACATCTGCAATCCTCCAATCCTCCGGCACCTCTCCTGTCTCCATCGACGACGCAAAGATCATCACCAGAGTCTCTGCAATCTCTTCCCTCGCCTCCCACAGTAACCTGGGGTACATCCCATCCGGACCCGGCGACTTATCTATCTTGATGCCATTCAAAGATTCCAGCACAACCTCTTTCTTAAAGTCCACATACTCAATCCTTTCAGTCCACCGCACGCCCGCAGTACATCCACCCAGGTCTTTCTCCTCTGTGAAAACTGAGGCAAAATACTCATTGAGCACCTCTGCCATTTCTACTGGTTCCATACAGACTTTCCTGCCTTCACCTTTTATAGGCCCTATTCCTTCACGTCTCATCCTTTTACTCTTCACATATTTATAGAACGCCTTAGGGTTCTCCTTAATCCTACCTGCCAAGGCCTTCTCGTGACCCCTTCTGGCTCTCCTAATTTCCTTCTTTAGTCCCTTCCTACAAGCCGTATACTCTTCTAAATCCCTATCTTCGCCAAGCTCTCTGAGCCTTTTGTACGCTTTCCTTTTCTTCTCAACTAGGTCCCGCACAGCTTTCGTGCACCACGGTTCCTTTAACCGACCAACACCTCCCTGTCTGCTCGGAACGTTGTCCTGTAGAACTCTAGACAGACATTCCTTGAAAAACTGCCACCCCTCTTCAGTACATTTCCCCGAGAATACCTCCTTCCAATTTACTCCTCTAATTTGCTGTCTAATGTCTTGATATTTCCCCTTACTCCATAGAAACACTTTCCTAGCTTGCCTGATCCTCTCTTTTTCCAATGCAAGCCTAAAGGAGATAGAGTTATGATCGCTATCCCCAAGATGCTCTCCCACTGAGAGATCTGACACCTGTCCAGGTTCATTGGTCAGTATCAGATCAAGTACAGCCTCTCCTCTTGTAGGCTTGTCCACATGCTGTGTCAGGAAACCCTCCTGAACACACCTAACGAACTCTTCCCCATCCAATCCCCTTACCCCAGGGATATTCCAATCTATGTTTGGGAAATTAAAGTCTCCCATCACAACAACTGCTATTACTGCATCTCTCCAGGATCTGTTTCCCTATCTGCTCCTCCACCTCCCTGTTACTATTGGGCGGCCTACAGAAAACTCCCAGCAAAGTGACCGGCCCCTTCCCACTCTGAACTTCCACCCACAGAGACTCGGTGGACAATCCCTCCACAGCATACACCTTCTCTACAGCTGTGACACTATCCCTGATCAGCAGTGCCACTCCACCCCCTCTCTTGCCTCCCTCCCTGTCCTTCCCGAAACATCTGAATCCCGGCACCTGGAGTATCCAGTCCTGTCCCTGAGACATCCAAGTCTCCGTAATGGCCACCACATCATACTTCCAGGCATCGATCCATGCCCTGAGCTCATCCCCTTTATTCACTATACTCCTGGCATTAAAGTAAACTGATGGAGAAGATCCTGAGGGACAGGATATATGAGCATTTAGAGAGGTTTAGTATGCTCAAGAATACTCAGCATGGCTTTGTCAAGGGCAGATCGTGCCTTACGAGCCTGGTGGAGTTCTTCGAAAATGTGACTAAACACATTGACGAAGGGAAGGCGGTAGATGTGGTTTATATGGATTTTAGCAAGGCGTTCGATAAGGTCCCCCATGCAAGGCTTCGCGAAAAAGTGAGAGGGCATGGGATCCAAGGGGCTGCTGCCCGGTGGATCCAGAACTGGCTTGCCCAAAGGAGGCAGAGAGTGGGTATACATGGGTCTTTTTCTAAATGGACGTCGGTCACCAGTGGTGTGCCCCAGGGATCTGTTCTGGGACCCTTGCTGTTTGTCATTTTCATAAATGACCTGGATGAGGAAGCGGAGGGATGGGTTGGTAAGTTTGCCGACGACACGAAGGTTGGTGGGGTTGTGGATAGTCTGGAGGGATGTCAGAAGCTACAGAAGGACATAGATAGGATGCAAGACTGGGCGGACAAATGGCAGATGGACTTCAACCCAGATAAATGCATCGTGGTCCATTTTGGTAGGTCAAATGGGATGAAGGAGTACAATATAAAGGGAAAGACTCTTAGTACTGTAGAGGATCAGAAGGACCTTGGGGTCCGGGTCCATAGGACTCTGAAATCGGCCCCGCAGGTGGAGGAGGTGGTTAAGAAGGCGTATGGTGTGCTGGCCTTTATCAATCAAGGGATTGAGTTCAGGAGTCCGGGGATAATGATGCAGCTATATAAGACCCTTGTCAGACCCCACTTGGAGTACTGTGCTCAGTTCTGGTCGCCTCACTATAGGAAGGATGTGGAAAAGATTGAAAGGATGCAGAGGAGATTTACAAGGATGTTGCCTGGATTGAGTGGCATGCCTTATGAGGATAGGCTTAGGGAGCTCGGTCTTTTCTCCTTGGAGAGACGAAGGATGAGAGGAGACCTAATAGAGGTGTATAAAATGTTGAGAGGCATACAAAGAACAAAGATGTCTCATAGATCGGGTGGACTCTCGGAGGCTTTTTCCCAGGGTGGAAATGTCTGCTACGAGAGGACACAGGTTTAAGGTGCTGGGGGGTAGGTACAGGGGAGATGTTAGGGGTAAGTCTTTCACACAGAGGGTGGTGGGCGAGTGGAATTGGCTGCCGTCAGTGGTGGTGGAGGCGAACTCAATAGGGTCCTTTAAGAGGCTCCTGGATGAGTACATGGAGCTTAATAGGATGGAGGGTGATAGGTAGGTCTAGAAAGTAGGGATGTGTTCGGCACAATTTGTGGGCCGAAGGGCCTGTTTGTGCTGTAGTTTTTCTATGTTCTATGTTCTACTACCCTTCCTGAAGTCGATGACTATCTCCTTCGTTTTGTTGACAATGTCTCCCACCCACCTTTATGTCATGTGTCCCACCACCTCCTTCCTGTGTGTCCCATTTCTTACAGTCTTTACCAATGGTGGAGGCAACATTGACTGTTCAAAACGCCCTGAACACCTCTCTTAACGGCTGCATTCCATATTTGTTAAGTCATGAAACAGGACAGTGTACATTCCAGCTGGTTGGTGGAAGATGTGATGGTGCCACAAGATTCCAGTCTATTGGCCGGACAATGAGCATTCATGAGATGTAAAAAAGGGTTCCCAACATTCACCGGTGAGAAAGTCGCCCTGCATTTACCTGCAGGCTGATTTTTGGACTCCCGCCATATCTGCCACTCCTGTTTGATATGATTCTTGCTGTTGGTGGGAGGGATGATTCTGCCCATAGACTGGAGTCTTACCTTGTTTGCTATACTCGCTTCATTACTGAGCTCATCATGATTGACAATATACTTTCAATTTGTTATGAATTTGAATTTTAAAGACTATAAACTTGAATAATTACACCTTACACTGAAGAGAAGCAGAGCGATTAAAGTAGGGTTGATTTAAATTGCTCCTAAAATGAATGCTTGAGCAATCCCCTATTGAGTACATGTCTCTGCAGTTTGTCAATGCAGAGAAATGTATTTCCTTCTGTTTTTCTGACAAAAATGTGGTAAGAATATAGCGCAAACAGAATATTCTTTATTTAACTAAGCATATGGTTTACTCCTTTTACAAAACTGCAGAAAGGCTCAATTCTAGATACGTGGATTCTGCTGCCACTGAAAAATTTAATTAAATGTCAGATAAATCATTTAACATGCTGAATAAATCTTCACAGTGAATGAATTACTAACAACAGCAAGATTTGGTTTCAATGTTCACTGCTCAGTTTCTTCTTCAAGTTCCATCATGTCCTTGTAATTTCGTCTAAAGAAGCCACACTGTGAATTAAAGGGAAAGAAAATTAATGCAAGAAATCAGACAATAGGAGCATAGAAATCATAGAATCCCTACAGTGCAGAAGGAGGCCATTCAGCCTGTTGAGTCTACACTGACAACAATCCCACCCAGGCCCTATTCCCATAACCCCACATATTTATCCTGCTAATCCCCCTGATACTAGGGTCAATTTAGCATTAGCATGTTCAAAAACAACACTTTGGAGGTTTGGGAAAAGTAAGTTGAGAACTGGATAAGGGCCATTGGTGGCCAGTATCTCGCCATGTAACACCACGGATTTACCTTTTAGATTCGATGGTATGAATTTGTACTCCTGGCATGGGGCATAACCCTGGGGACCACCTGGTGTAAGTTTGGGCAATGAGATCAGTCAGCCTCCACAGGAAATGCTGGAAAAACTCAGCAGGTTTGGCAGAGCGTGGAGAGGGAAACAGAGTCACTGTTTCGAGTCCAATATGATTCCTCTTCAGAAGAAGCATAACTCTGTTTCTTTCTCCACAAATGTTGCCAGACCGCCCAGATTTTCCAGCATTTTCTGTAAGCAAATGGGAGGTTATCCATTTTGGACCGAAGAACATTGATCAGGGCATTTTCTAGATGGTATGAGGTTAAATACTTTGGATGTCTAAAGAGACTTGGGGGTTCAGGTACATAGATCTTTAGAATGCCACAAATAGATGCAGAAAATAACCAAGAAGGCGAATGGAATGCTGGCCTTTATATCTGGAGGAACAAAGAACAAAGAAACAAAGAACAATACAGCACAGGAACAGGCCCTTTGGCCCTCCAAGCCTGCGCCACTCATGTAACCAACTAGACCATTCGTTTGTATCCCTTTATTCCCAGTCTGTTCATGTGGCTATCTAGATAAGTCTTAAACAATCCCACCGTGTCCGCCTCAACCAGCTTGCTTGGCAGTGCATTCCAGGCCCCCACCACCCTCTGCGTAAAAAACGTCCCCCTGACATCTGTGTTGAACATTGCCCCCCTCACCTTGAACCTGTGACCCCTTCTGTTCGTCACCTCCGACCTGGGAAAAAGCTTCCCACTGTTCACTCTATCCATGACCTTCATAATTTTATACACCTCTATGAGGTCGTCCCTCATCCTCCGTCTTTCCAGGGAGAACAACCCCAGTTTATCCAATCTCTCCTCATAGCTAAGACCCTCCATACCAGGCAACATCCTGGTAAACCTTTTCTGTACTCTCTCCAAAGCCTCCACGTCCTTCTGGTCGTGTGGCGACCAGAACTGGGCGCAGTATTCCAAATGTGGCCTAACCAACGTTCTAAACAGCTGCAACATCATATGCCAACTTTTATATTCTATGCCCTGTCCAATAAGGGCACGCATGTCATATGCCTTCTTGATCACCCTCTCCACCTGTGCTGCCACCTTTAAGGATCTGTGGACTTGCACAGCCAGATCCCTCTGTGTGTCTATACTCCTGATGGTTCTGCCATTTATTGTATAGCTCCCCCCTTACATTAGATCTACCGAAATGCATCACTTTGCATTTGTCTGGATTAAATTCCATCTGCCATTTCTCCGCCCAATGTTCCAGCCTATCTATATCCTGCTGTATTCTCTGACAATGTTCATCACTATCCGCAACTCCAGCAATCTTCGTGTCATCCGCAAATTTACTGATCACACCAGCTGCATCTTCCTCCAGATCATTTATATATATCACAAACAGCAGAGGTCCCAGTACAGAGCCCTGTGGAACACCACTCGTCACAGACCTCCAACTGGAAAAAGACCCCTCCACTGCTACCCTCTGTCTTCTATGGCTAAGCCAGTTCTCCACCCATCTAGCTAGCTCACCTTTTATCCCGTGAGATTTAACCTTTTGCACCAGCCTGCCATGAGGGACCTTGTCAAACGCTTTACTAAAATCCATATAGACGACATCCAGGGCCCTTCCCTTGTCAATCGTTTTTGTCACCTCCCCAAAAAACTCAACCAAATTTGTGAGGCATGACCTCCCTCGTACAAAACCATGCTGTCTATCGCTAATGAGATTATTCAGTTCTAAATGCGCATATATCCTATCTCTAAGAATCTTCTCCACGATGTTGTGCAGTTGATGCTAGATCAGTTGCTGTTATTAAATCTTAGATCGATAATTTTTTGTTAAGCAAAGGTATTAAGAAATTAAACACTTTACAGCCTTCTGGACTGAACTTTGAGTTCAACAAGTTCAGAGCATGAACTCTCCCCTCCAGCTTCACCCCAGTTCCATCTGATTTACTTCATTTCTTCGTTTTATCTTATTAATCCATTTTTATTACTTTATATTTTTAGTTTTCCACATCTAATATCTCGCCTTCAGTCCTGTTTCACCACCCTCCTGCCACCCCACTAGGGCAATCTGCCACATTCCTACAATCTGCACCTTTGTTCTGCCATTCACACATTCCGATCTCTTAATGGACGTTCTTAGCCCCATTCCTCACCTTCTTCATCACCATTAATATTCCCTTTGTCCTTTTGTCTCAGCCATTCCTGTCAATTACAGTCCCTCACCCCTCGTCACAGTATAAATCTCATCCTATTTGCTTTGTCTTTACCTCTGACGAAGGGTCATCCAGACGTAAAGCTTTGCCTCTACTCTCTCTCAACAGATGCTGTCAAGCCTGCTGGGATTTTCCAGCATTTTCTGTTTTTGTTTCAGATTCCAACATCTGCAGTATTTTGCCTTTATTGTTGGTGAGGCTACAGCTAAAGTATTGTGTGCAGTTCTGCAATCCACATTATAGGAGGGGTGTGATAGCACTGGAAAGGGTGCAGAGGAGATTTACGACGATGATGCCTGGGCTGGAGAATTTTAGTTATGAAGAGAGATTGGATAGACTGGGGTTATTTTTCTTGGAGCAGAGGAGACTGAGGGGGAACATGATTGAGATGTATAAAATTATGAGGGGCATAGATAGAGGAGACAGAAATAAACTTTTCCGCTCGGTGGAGAGATCAATGACCGGGGGCATAGCTTTAAAGTAGAGGGCGGGAGGTTTAGAGGAGATGTGAGGAAAAACACTGGGAGATCAGTGCGCCTGTGCAATGGCACACCTAGAACTCAGCAGCCAGCTTCACAGGCAAGATTAGGCTCTGCCTGTCCCTACTGGCAAGAATCGCATCCAAGAAATAGAGAAACTAGAAGAAGGAGGAGGCCATTTGTCCCTTTAAACCTGCTCCGCCATTCATTTTGATCATGGCTGATCATCGAATTCAATATCCTGACTCCCCCTTCGCTCCATATCCCTTGTTGCCTTTAGTCCCAAGAGCTATAGCTAATTTCTTCTTGAAATCAGTTTTGGACTCAGCTACTTTCTGTAGTAGTGAATTCCACACATTCACCACCCGGTGGGTGAAGAAATTTCTCCTCATCTCGAAAAGGTTTACCCCTTATCCTCAAATTATGACCCCTAGTTCTGAACTCCCGCCACCATTGGGAACATTCTTTCTGAATCTACCCTGTCCAACCCTGTTAGAATTTAAAAAGTTTCTATGAGATCCCCTCTCACTCTTCTGAACTCCAATGAATATAATCCTAACCGACTGTGACAAGTGGCGTTCCTCAGGGATCAGTGCTGGGACCTTTGTTGTTTGTAATATATTTAAATGATTTGCAGGAAAATGTAACTAGATTGATTAGTAAGTTTGCGGACGACACAAAGGTTGGTGGATTTGCGGATAGCAATGAAGACCATCAGAGGATACAGCAGGATATAGATCAGTTGGAGACTTGGGCAGAGAGATGGCAGATGGAGTTTAATCTGGACAAATGTGAGGTAATGCATTTGGAAGGTCTAATACAGATAGGAAATATACAGCAAATGTCAGAACCCTTAAGAGTATTGATAGGCATAGGGATCTGGGTATACAGGTACACAGATCACTGAAAGTGGCAATGCAGGTAGAGAAGGTAGTCAAGAGGGCATACGGCATGCTTGCCTTCACTGGCCGGGGCATTGAGTTTAAAAATTGGCAAGTCATGTTGCAGCTTTATAGAACCTTAGTTAGGCCGCACTTGGAATATAGTGTTCAATTCTGGTCGCCACACTACCAGAAGGCTCTGGAGGCTTTGGAGAAGGTACAGAAAGGATTCACCAGGATGTTGCCTGGTATGGAGGACATTAGCTATGAGGAGAGGTTGGAGAAACTTGATTTGTTCTCACTGGAACGACGGAGGTTGAGGGGCGACCTGATAGAAGTCTACAAGATTATGAGAGGCATGGACAGAGTGGATAGTCAGAAGCTTTTTCCCAAGGTGAAAGAGTCAATTACTAGGGGGCACAGGTTTGAGGTGCGAGGGGCAAGGTTTAAAGGAGATATACGAGGCAGATATTTTACACAGAAAGTAGTGGGTGCTTGGAACTCGTTGCCGTAGGAGGCAGCGGATATGGTAGTGAGTTTTAAGGGGCGTCTTGACAAATACATGAATAGGATGGGAATAGAGGGATATGGTCCCCGGAAGGGTAGGGGGTTTTAGGTCAGGCAGCATGGTCGGTGCAGGCTTGAAGGGCTGTAATCTTCTTTGTTCTTTGATTTAGTCTCTCCTCATATGACAGATCTGCCATCCCAGGAATCAGCCTGGTAAACCTTTGCTGTACCCCCTCTATAGCAAGGACATCCTTCCTCAGATAAGAACACGAAAACTGCAGCCATTACTCCAGGTGTTGCCTCGCCAACACCCTATACAATTGCAGCAAAACATCCTTATCCCTACAGTCACAGAAATTTACAGCATGGCAACAGGCCCTTTGGCCCAACTTGTCCATGCCGCCCAGTTTTTACCACTCAGCTAGTCCCAATTGCCCACACTTGGTTCATATCCCTCTATACCCATCTTACCCAATGTAACTGTCTAAGGGCTTTATAAAGGACAAAATTGTACCCACCTCTACTACTGCATCTGGTAGTTTGTTCCAGACACTCCCCACCCTCTGTGAAAATATTCCCGTTTATAGAGGTCCCATCTACCCCAGAATGACCCCCAATTGTCCAGGTATCTGAATCCCTCCCTCCTGCACCATCCCTGTAGCCATGTGTTCAACTGCTCTCTCTCCCTATTCCTCTCCTCACTAGCACGTGGCACGGGTAACAAACCAGAGATAACAACTCTGTTTGTTCTAGCTCTAAGCTTCCACCCGAACTCCCTGAATTTCTGCCTTACATCCCCACCCCTTTTCCTACCTATGTCTTTGGTGCCAATGTGAACCACGACTTGGGGCTGGTCCCCCTCCCCCTTAAGGATCCCGAAAACACGATCCGAGACATCACGGACCCCGACACCTGGGAGGCAACGCACCGACCGCGAGTCCCTCTCATTCCCACAGAATCTCCTATCTATCCCCCTAACTATGGAGTCCCCAATGACTAATGCTCTACTCCTCTTCCCCCTTCCCTTCTCAGCAACAAGGACAGACTCTGTGCCAGAGACCTGTACCCCAAGGCTTACCCCTGATAAGTCCCCCCCTCCCCAACAGTATCCAAAACGGTATACTTGTTATACAGAGGAACGGCCACAGGGGATCGCTGCACTGACTGCTTCTTACCCCCTCTAACAGTCACCCAAGTAGCTTCATTTCTAGGAGTAACTACCTCCTTGTAGCTTTTATCTACAGCTGTCTCTGCCTCCCGAATGATCCTGAGTTCATCCAGTTCCAACTCCAGATCCCTAACATGGTCTTCAAGGAATACTGTGTACAGTTCTGGTCACCCTATTTTAGAAAGGGTATTATTAAACCAGAAAGAGTGCAGAAAAGATTTATTAGGATGCAACTGGGACATGATGGTTTGAGTTATAAGGAGAGGCTGGATAGACTGGGACTTTTTTCTCTGGAGCGTAGGAGGCTTAGGGGTGATCTTAGAATCATAGAGTCATAGAAGTTTACAGCATAGAAACAGGCCCTTCGGCCCAACTTGTCCATGCCGCCCTTTTGTTTTTTAAAACCCCTAAGCTAATCCCAATTGCCCACATTTGGCCCATATCCCTCTATATCCATTGTACCCATGTAACTATCTAAATGCTTTTTAAAAGACAAAACTGTACCCGCCTCTACTACTTCCTCTGGCAGCTTGTTCCAGACACTCACCACCCTCTGTGTGAAAAAATTGCCCCTCTGCACCCTTTTGTATCTCTTCCCTCTCACCTTAAACCTATGCCCTCTAGTTTTAGTCTCCCCTATCTTTGGGAAAATATGTTGACTATCTACCTGATCTATGCCTCTCATTATTTTATAGACCTCGATAAGATCACCGCGAAGCCTCCTACGCTCCAGGGAAAAAAGTCCCAGTCTATCCAGCCTCTCCTTATAACTCAATCCATCAAGTCGCGGTAGCATCCTAATAAATCTTTTCTACACTCTTTCTAGTTTAATAATATTCTTTCTATAATAGGGTGACCAGAACTGTACACAGTATTCCAAGTGTGGCCTTACCAATGTCTTGTACAACTTCAACAAGATGTCCCAACTCCTGTATTCAATGTTCTGACCAATGAAACCAGCATGCCGAATGTCTTCTTCACCATCCTGTCCACCTGTGACTCCACTTTCAAGGCTCTATGAACCTTTAACATGACATGCATTAACAGGAATGGCAAGGTTACGATGCAAATGCTCAGGCGTATCTACACCCCAGGGACTGCATTGTTAAGAAAACAGCTCACCACCATTTTCTCAAGGGCAACTCAGGATGGGCAATAAATGCTGGTCTAGTTAACAATGCCCACATCCCTTAAATGAATTTTAAAAAACACAATATTCAAAACTAAAGTTGCTGATGGTGACCACCCTAGTAACAGCTCCCACCATGCATGTCTCTATTCTCGATTGGTGCACCTGTATCTTCTTAGTTTCCAAACACTATCTCTTACTGAAGTTTAATATTAATCATCGTGGTCAATGTCCATTCTATCCATTCACTATTGTCATTTGCAGTTCATAAGGAGGCATCTGGAAAGAGACATTAATTTGTCCTTTCTCATTGTGTTCTCAACAACCTGCTGGTCCATCATACAAGAATTCAGTTTGATTAACACTCAACTTTCCAACATTTGAAACAACATTTTCCTTCTTTCTGTTCGGCATTTTGTGGTATGTTTGTTAAAATACAAATATTTACATTCCTTTGACTACAATTTTTCTCAAACTTTATACACAGGACATAATATCCATCTTAAAGTTGTATCGTGAACCCAAAGGTTGTAGAATTGTTTGTCTTTGCTCATGTACAGGGTGAATTTAGACAGTTATACTTACCTTATACAGAATTAAAATAAGCAAAAGTAGAAGCAGGATTCCACCAACTGAGCTCCCAGCCACCACTGGAATAGCATTAAAGAACGGAGTATTTACAAGGTTCACATGCATCTAAATAGGAAATAATCACAGCTTAGCAAGTTCAGTTTTTAATCAGAAAAAATAGTTTTAAAGGGGCTGATTTTCTAGGAAAAGGGGGAATAGATCAACAATGCCTAGGATTTGAGGAGCTCCTGCCCAGGTCCAGTTATATGTTACCATGACAATGAGGCTGCAGAGGATGTTCCGATCCCTCTTGTCTCATCCTTCATTTTAATAATCGAGGGTGCTTGGAAGTAGTGACATTGAACTTGCATACCCCCTCCAATGTGATGCAGTAAAGGCAATAGGACTGAGGAAAGTCCCTGTTTTTCTACAGAGTATGAGGAAAGTCCCTGTTTTGCTACAAAGTTAGGAGTTGGCACCAGTGTCCCAGTAGTCAGTGTGTGCACAGAAGGCAGTGTCTCTGATAGCACCAGCAAGAACTGCACCCCGACAGATGACAATGGATGAACTAGATATTAATTTATTTCAGTAATCCAGTGGTGACAGTTAGTGTGGGTCTTTCTACCTGCATTGTGGACGTAGTCAGTGCAAGTGTCTACTCTACCCACACATTCCATTCAGAGGAAATGGCGCAGGGGGCAGGGATTCAGGTTCCTGGACCATTGGGACCTCTTTAGGGGCAGGTGTGACCTGTATACTAAAAACGGGTGGCACTTGAATCCCAGGGGGACAAATATCCTGGCAGGAAGGTTGGCTAAGGCTACTGGGGAGAGTTTAAACTAGATAGGTTGGGGGGAGGGGATCAAAGCGACGTGACTGAGAGTGAGGAAGGTAGCTCGCAAACAGAGAAGGGTTATAGGCAGTGCAAGAGGACAGGTGGACTGGGAACAGAGAAGGGGAGAGGTCAGACCATAGGATTGAGAGGTGTCTACTCTAATGCCAGGAGTATAGTGAATAAACAACTAGCTAAAGGAGGAGAGGGCTTGGGAGATGTTAGTAGCGCTTCAACAAACCGGGTCCAGATAAAGGCTGGCATAAAGACACTTTGCCTGAATGCACGAAGCATTCGAAACAAAGTAAATGAGTTGATGGCACAAATCCATACAAATGAATATGATCTAGTGTCCATCACAGAAACGTGGTTGCAGGGTGACCGGGACTGGGAACTGAATATACAGGGTTATCAGGCATTTAGGAAGGATAGACAGGTAGAAAAAGGAGGTGGGGTAGCTTTGTTAATAAAGGATAATATCAGGACGGTAGTGAGAGACGACATAGGCTCTAAGGAGCAAAACGTGGAATCGTTGTGGGTGGAGATAAGGAATAGTAGGGGGAGAAAGACACTGGTAGGCGTGGTCTATAGGCCCCCAAATAATAACTTAGAGGTGGGGAGGGCTATAAACAAGCAAATAATGGATGCGTGCAAAAGTGGAACGGCAATAATCATGGGGGATTTTAACCTACATATTGATTGGTCGACTCAAATTGGACGTGGAGGGCTTGAGGAAGAGTTCTTGGAATGCTGTCGGGATTGTTTCATTGAACAGTATGTTTCAGAACCTACGAGAGAGCGAGCTATCTTGGATCTGGTTCTGTGCAATGAGACAGGTAGGATTCAGGATCTTCTTGTGAAGGATCCTCTTGGGATGAGTGATCATAATATGGTGGAATTTATGATACAGATGGAAGGTGAGAAAGTAGGGTCCCAAACCAGTGTCTTCTGCTTGAACAGAGGGGAGTACGATAGGATGAGGGTGGAATTGGCTAATGTAGACTGGGCGAGCAGACTGGTAGGTAGGACAGCTGAGGAACAGTGGAGGATTTTTAAGGAGATTTTTTTAAGTACTCAGCAAAAATATATTCCGGTGATAAAGAAGGACTGTAAGAAAAAGGATAACCGGACGTGGATAACGAAGGAAATTAAGGAGAGTATTAAAATAAAATCAGATGCGTACAGAGTGGCCAAAAATAGTGGAGAATTAGTGGATTGGGAAAGCTTTAAAGAAAAACAAAGAACGACTAAGAAAGCGATTAAGAAAGGAAAGATAGATTATGAAACTAAACTAGCTCAAAATATAAAAAATGATAGTAAAAGTTTTTACAAGTATATAAAAAGGAATAGAGTGGCTAGAGTGAATGTTGGACCCTTGGAAGATGAGAGGGGGGATTTAATAGTGGAAAACGAGGAAATGGCTGAGACTTTAAATAAGTTCTTTGTGTCGGTCTTCACGGTGGAAGACACAAATAGTTTGCCGAATATTAGAGATCGAGAGTTGGTGGGAGGGGAGGTCCTTAATACAATTACTGTTACTAAGGAGGTGGTGCTTGGTAGACTAATAGGACTGAAGGTTGACAAGTCCCCGGGCCCGGATGGAATGCATCCCAGGGTACTGAAAGAAATGGCTGAGGTAATAGCAGATGCGTTAGTAGTAATTTATCAAAATTCGCTGGACTCTGGGGTAGTGCCGGCTGACTGGAAAACAGCTACTGTTACGCCGCTGTTTAAAAAAGGAAGTAGACAAAAGGCGGGTAACTACAGGCCGGTTAGCTTAACATCCGTAGTTGGGAAGATGCTAGAGTCCATTATCAAAGAGGAAATAACAGAGCAGCTGAATAAGAATGGTTCGATCAAGCAGACGCAGCATGGATTCATGAAGGGAAAGTCATGTTTGACGAATCTACTGGACTTTTATGAAGATGTCACTAGTGCGGTTGACAGAGGGGAACCGGTGGATGTGGTGTTTTTAGATTTCCAGAAGGCGTTCAATAAGCTGCCTCACAAAAGGTTGCTGCAGAAGATTGGGGTACACGGAGTTAGAGGTAAGGTGTTGGCGTGGATTGGGGATTGGCTATCTAACAGGAAGCAGAGAGTTGGGATAAATGGGTGCTTTTCTGGTTGGCAGTTGGTGACCAGTGGCGTGCCGCAGAGATCGGTGCTGGGGCCTCAATTGTTTACCATTTACATAGATGATCTGGAGGAGGGGACTGAATCTAGGGTATTCAAGTTTGCTGATGACACGAAGGTGAGTGGGAAAGCGAATTGCGTGAAGGACGCGGAAAGTCTGCAGAGAGATTTGGATAGGCTGAGCGAGTGGGCGAGGATCTGGCAGATGGAATATAACGTTAGCAAATGTGAGGTTATCCACTTTGGAAGAAATAATAGTAAATTGGAATATTATTTAAATAGAGAAAAATTACATCGTGCGACTGTGCAGAGGGACCTGGGGGTCCTTGTGCACGAATCGCAAAAACTCAGTCTGCAGGTGCAGCAGGTGATCAAGAAGGCGAATGGAATGTTGGCCTTTATCGCGAGGGGGATAGAATATAAAAGCAGGGAGGTCTTGCTGCAACTGTACAAGGCACTGGTGAGGCCCGCAACTGGTGTACTGTGTGCAGTTTTGGTCCCCTTATTTGCGAAAGGATATATTGGCCTTGGAGGGAGTGCAGAGAAGGTTCACCAGATTGATACCGGAGATGAGGGGTGTAGCTTATGAGGAGAGATTAAACAGATTGGGTCTGTACTCGTTGGAGTTTAGAAGGATGAGGGGTGATCTTATAGAGACATATAAGATAATGAAGGGGCTGGATAGGGTAGAGGTGGAGAGATTCTTTCCACTTAGAAGGGAAACCAGAACTAGAGGGCACAGCCTCAAAATAAGGGGGGGCCGGTTCAGAACAGAGTTGAGGGGGAACTTCTTCTCTCAGAGGGTAGTGAATCTCTGGAATTCTCTGCCCATTGAAGTGGTGGAGGCTTCCTCGTTGAATATGTTTAAATCATGGGTAGATAGTTTTCTGATTGATAAGGGAATTAGGGGATATGGGGAGCAGGCGGGTAAGTGGAACTGATTCGCTTCAGATCAGCCATGATCTTGTTGAATGGCGGGGCAGACTCGAAGGGCCAGATGGCCTACTCCTGCTCCTATTTCTTATGTTCTTATGTTCATCCACACGGCTGAAATTTAGATAATATTGTCAATGGCTTGCAACATCCCTAACAGTTGAGATGACTTTGCTGAACTGCCTAAAGGTCACAGCTACTGGTTGGGTGCTTGTTCACAAGCTAAGTTAACATAAAGACAGAGCACCAGAGACCAGAGAAAGCACGAAGCTGGTGGGGAGCAGCTGATGGAACCAGTGAGGACACTTTAAGCTGGTGAATCTTCACTGAATTCAGAGCTGGAACTCCTGGGGGAATGTCAGGATTCAGAAAGTGACATGGGTCAAGAGGAAGAAGCTGATTGGGTGAGTACGGTCAGGTAACTCAGACATGGTTGGTAAGGAATTGCCATGAGGAACTGACCCTGAAGAGCAGTCAAGTAGGAAAGTTAATATTAAGGGATTAACTGAGATACACCAGGGATAAGTAACAGTCAGAGCAAACATAGTAAAGTGATAAGTAATTATAGTAAGTAATACAAGGATAAGTAGGTCAAAATAGAAATAGACAAGGAGACTAAGTCAAGGTAAAAGGAGTATATTTTAAGACTAAGTAATCTGAAAAGTTAGCAAGTAAGGCACAGTATGTTTAAATTCAAGACATGGCAGGTGAGGAAGGTGGAACATGTATAAGCGAGACAGTCTGCATCTGAACCATAATGGGACAAACATCCTTGAGAGTGGGTTTGCTGGTGCTGTTGGGAGGATTAGTTTGGCAGGGGGAGAGGACAGAGCATGAGTACAATAGAGACCATGGGGACTATAGTAAAGGAACCAAGGCAGAGGGAGTTAGTCATAGAGTCATAGAGATATATAGCACGGAAACAGGCCCTTCGGCCCAACTCGTCCTTGCCAACCAGGTTTCCTAAACTGAACTAGTCCCATTTGCCTGTGTTTGGCCCATATCCCTCTAAACCTTTCCCATCCATGTACCTGTCCAAATGTCTTTTAAATATTGTAATTGTACCCGCCTCTACCACCTCCTCTGGCAACTCATTCCATACATGCACCACCCTCTGAATGAAAAAGTTGCTCCTCGGGTCCCTTTTACATTTTTCCCCTCTCATCTTAAACCTATTCCCTCAAGTTTTGGACTCCCCTACCCTGGGCAAAAGACCTTGGCTATTCACCTTATCTATACCCCTCATGATTTTATATACCTCCATAAGGTCACCCCTCAACCTTCTACACTCCAGGGAAAAAAACCCCAGCCGATCCAGCGTCTCCTTATAATTCAAACCTTCCAGTCCTAGTAACATCCTTGTAAATCTTTTTTGCACCCTTTCTAATTTAATAACATCCTTCCTATAGCATGGTGACCAGAATTGTTCACAGTACTTCAAATGTGGCCTTATCAATGACTTGTACAGGTGTAACATAACATCCTAACGCCTGTACTCATTGCTCTGACTGATGAAAGCAAGTGCACCAAATGCCTTCTTCACCACCCTGTCTACCTGTGTCGCTACTTTCAAGGAACTATGTACCTGCACCCCTAGGTCTCTCTGTTCGATAACACTCCCCAGGGTCCCAACATTAACTGTGTAAGTCCTGCCCTGGTTTGTCTTACCAAAGTGCAACATCCCACATTTATCTGAATTCAACTCCATCTGCTATTCCTCGGCCCACTAGCCCAGCTGATCAAGATCCTGCTGCAATCCTAGATAACCTTTTTCACTGTCCACTACACCACCAATTTTGGTGTCATCCGCAAACCTACTAACCATGCCTCCTATATTTTCATCCAAATCATTTATATAAATGACAAACAACAGTGGACCCAGCACCAATCCCTGAGGCACACCGCTGGTCACAGGCCTCCAGTTTGAAAAACAACCCTCTCACCACCCTCTGTCTCCTACCAGCAAATCGATTTTGTATTCAATTGGCTAGTTCTCCCTGAATCCAATGTGATCTAACCTTACTTATCAATCTGCCATGTGGGATCTTGTCAATAGCCTTGCTAAAGTCCAAGGAGACAATGTCTTCTGCCCTGCCATCATTTATTTTCTTGGTCACCCCTTCAAAAAACACGATTAAATTTGACATGATTTCCCAATCAAAGCCGTGCTGATTATCCCTAATCAGTCCTTGCCTTTCCAAATGCATGTAGACCCAGTCTCTCAGAATCCCCTCCAACAACTTACCCATCGTCGATGTTAGGCTCACCGGTCTATAGTTCCCTGGCTTTTCCCTGCCGCCTTTCTTAAATAACTGCACAACATTTGCCTCCCTCCAGTCTTCTGGCACCTCATCCGTGGCTGTCGATGATACAAACATCTCTCCCTAGGGGCACCGCAATTTCTTCCCTCGCTTCTTTCAATGTCTTGGGATACACTTATTCAAGTCCTAGGGATTTATCTATCTATGCATTTTAACACCTCCAGCGCCTCCTCTTCTGTAATGTGGACGTTTTTCAAGACATCACTATTTACTTCTCTGAGTTCCCTGGCTTCCATGTCCTTCCCAACGGTAAATACTGATGAGAAATATTAATTTAGGATCACACCCATCTCCTGTGGCTCCACACATAGATGACCTTGTGATCTTTAAGGGGCCCTATTCTCTCCCTAGTTATTCTTTTGCTTTTAATATCATTGTACAGTCTCTTTGCATTCTCCTTTACCTTATCTGCGAAAGCTAACTCATATCCTCTTTTTGGCCTCCTGATTTCCTTTTAAGTGTACTCCTACATCCCCGATAATCAGAATCACAGAATACTACAGTGCAGAAGAGGCCCATCGGCCTCAAGTCTGCACCGATGCATGAAATGCTCTGACCTGCCCACCTAATCCCACTTGCCAGCACTTGGCCCATAACCTTGAATGTTACAGCATGCCAAGTACTCATCCAGGTACTTTTTAAAAGATATGAGGCATCGCGCCTCCACCACCCTCCCAGGCAGCGCATTCCAGACTGTCACCATCCTCTGAGTAAAAACGTTTTTCCGCAAATCGCCTCTAAACCACCCCTCACTTTTAACTTGTGTCCCCTCGTAACTGACCCTTCAACTAAGGGGAACAGCTGCTCCCTATCCACCTTGTCCATGCCCCTCAATCTTGAACACCTCAATCAGGTCACCCCTCAGTCTTCTCTGCTCCAACAAAAACAACCCAAGCCTACCCAAGAGATGGCAGATGGAGTTTAATCCAGACAAATGTGAGGTAATACATTTTGGAAGGTCTAATACAGATAGGAAATATACAGTAAATGGCAGAACCCTTAAGAGTATTGATAGGCAAAGGGATCTGGGTGTACAGGTACACAGGTCACTGGAAGTGGCAATGCAGGTGGAGAAGTTAGTCAAGAAGGCATATGGCATGCTTGCCTTCATTGGCCGGGGTAATGAGTTTAAAAATTGGCAAGTCATGTTGCAGCTTTATAGAACCTTAGTAAGGCCGCACTTGGAATATAGGGTTCAATTCTGGTCACCACACTACCAGAAGGATGTGGAGGCTTTGGAAAGGGTACAGAAAAGATTTACCAGGATGTTGCCTGGCATGGAGGGCATTAGCTATGAGGAGAGGTTGGAGAAACTTGGTTTGTTCTCACTGGAGTGACGGAGGTTGAGGGGAGACTTGATAGAAGTCTACAAGATTATGAGAGGCATGGACAGAGTGGATAGTCAGAAGCTTTTTCCCAGGGTGGAAGAGTCAATTACTAGGTTTAAGGTGCGACGGGCAAGGTTTAAAGGAGATGTACGAGGCAGATTTTTTATACAGAGAGTAGTGGGTGCCTGGAACTCGTTGCCGGGGGAGATAGCGGAAGCGGATACGGTAGTGACTTTTAAGGGGCGTCTTGACAAGTACATGAATAGAATGGGAATAGAGGGATACGGTCCCCCGAAGGGTAGGGGGTTTTAGTTAAGTCGGGCAGCATGGTCGGTGCAGGCGTGGAGGGCCGAAAGGCCTGTTCCTGTGCTGTAATTTTCTTTGTTCTTTGTTCTCTAACCAACCTCTCTTCATAACCATTCTTAGCAGTGTAGAGGATCAGAAGGACCTTGGGGTCCGGGTCCATAGGACTCTTAAATCGGCCTCGCAGGTGGAGGATGCGGTCAAGAAGGCATACGGCGTACTGGCCTTCATTAATCGAGGGATTGAGTTTAGGAGTCGGGAGATAATGCTGCAGCTTTATAGGACCCTGGTTAGACCCCACTTGGAGTACTGCGCGCAGTTCTGGTCACCTCATTACAGGAAAGATGTTGAAGCCATTGAAAGGGTGCAGAGGAGATTTACAAGGATGTTGCCTGGATTGGGGGGCATGCCTTATGAGGATAGGTTGAGGGAGCTTGGTCTCTTCTCCCTGGAGAGACGAAGGATGAGAGGTGACCTGATAGAGGTTTACAAGATGTTGAGAGGTCTGGATAGGGTAGACTCTCAGAGGCTATTTCCAAGGGCTGAAATGGTTGCTACGAGAGGACACAGGTTTAAGGTGCTGGGGGGTAGGTACAGAGGAGATGTCAGGGGTAAGTTTTTCACTCAGAGGGTGGTGGGTGAGTGGAATCGGCTGACGTCGGTGGTGGTGGAGGCAAACTCGTTGGGGTCTTTTAAGAGACTTCTGGATGAGTACATGGGATTTAATGGGATTGAGGGCTATAGATAGGCCTAGAGGTAGGGATATGATCAGCGCAACTTGTGGGCCGAAGGGCCTGTTTGTGCTGTGGCTTTCTATGTTCTATGTTCTATAACTTATATGTTCCAACCCAGGCAGCATCTTGGTAAATCTCCTCAGCACTCCCTCCAATGTGTTCACGTCCTTCCTATAATGTGGTGACCGGAACTGCACACAGTACTCCAGTTGTGACCTCACCAAAGATCTATACAACTCCATCGTGACCTCTCTGCTTTTGTAATCGATACCCCGATTGATAAAGGGAGTGTGCCATATGCCTTGAGGAAATGCACATGGGATACAGGGTTATCTGATAAGGTGGATTCATAATTGCTTAGCGCTAGGAGACTGAGGGTGGTGACAGATGGCTGCTTTAGTGACTGGAAGCCAGTGTCCAGTGGCATACCACAGGGATCCGTGCTGGGACCCCTAATGTTCGTCATTTATATAAATGACATAGATGACTATGTGGGGGGGTAGAATCAGTAAGTTTGCTGATGACACAATGATTAGCCGGGTGGTTAACAGTGAGGTTGAGTGTCTTGGGTTACAGGAAGATATAGACATGATGGTCAAATGGGCGGATAAGGGGCAGATTTAACCCTGAAAACTGTGAGGTGATGCACTTTGGAACGGATTCCTCAAGAGATTCACTTGACCCCAGCTGCCTATACCTGACGTATGCTTCCTTCTTCACCTGCAGTTTGAGAGGGAGAAGCTGGAATCAGATGTAATGGTATTACAGTTGAGTAAAGGTAACTAAAGAAGCATGAGGGAGGAGCTTGCCAGAGTTGGAAGAGGAGCCTTGCAGGAAAGACGGTGGAGCAGCAATGGCAGGAGTTTCTGGGAGTAATCTGGGAGACACAGCAGAATTTCATCCCGAGGAAGAAACATACTTGGGGAGGACGAGGCAACCATGGCTAACAAGGGAAGTCAGGGATCGCATAAAAGCAAAAGGAAAAGCATATAATATGGCGAAGATTAGTGGGAAGCGAGGGGACCGAGAAGCCTTTAAAAACCAACAGAGGACAACTAAAAAAGCAACAAGTGTGGGGAGAAGATGAAATATGAGGGTAAACTATCCAGTAATATAAAAGAAGATTGCAAGAGTCTTTTTAGATATAATGTGGAGATGCCGGCGTTGGATTGGGATGGGCACAGTAAGAAGTCTCATAATACCAGATTAAAGTCCAACAGATATATTTGGTAGCACGAGCTTTCAGAGCGCTGCTCCTTCATCAGGTGAGTGGAGAGTTGGGTTCACAAACAGGGCATATATAAAGGGTAAGAGTGGACCTTGGACCACTGGAAAATGATGCTGGAGATGTAGTATTGAGGAACAAAAAAATGGCAGCAGAACTAAATAGGTACATTGCGTCAGGCTTCATGGCGAAAGACACCAGTAACATGCCAAAAATGCAAGAGAGTCGGTGGCAAAGGTGGCCATTACTAAGGAGCAGGTGCAAGGGAAGCTGGTTGATAAATCACCGAGACCAGATGGACTACACCCCAGAGTTCTGAAGGAGATAGCTGAAGAGATTGTGGTAGTATTAGTGGTGATCTTTCAGGAATCACTGGAATCAGGGAGGGTCCCAGAGGACTGGAAAAAGGCTAATGTAAGACCTCTGTCTAAGAAGGGAGGGAGGCAAAAGGCAGGAAGTTATAGGCCAGTTAGCCTGACCTCGGTCATGGGTAAGATTTTAGAGTCCCTTATCAAGGATGAGATGTCGGAATATTTGGAAGTTCATGGTAAAATAGGGCAAAGTCAGTAAGGTTTCATCAAGGGGAAGTCATGACTGACAAATCTGTTAGGAATCTTTGAGGATGTAAGGAGCAGGTTATTTTTTTTAATCATTAGTGAGACATGGGCGTCATTGACTGGCCAGCATTTATTGCCCATCTCTACTTGCCCGAGGGCAGTTGAGTGTCAACCACATTGCTGTGGCTCTGGAGTCACATACAGGCCAGACCAGGCAAGGGTGGCAGATTTCCTTCCCTAAAAGGGAAATTAGTGAACCAGATGGGTTTTTTCAACAATCAACAATGGTTTCATGGTCATCAGTAGATTCTTAATTCCAGATTTTTTTTATTGAATTCAAATTCCAGCATTTGCCGTGACAGGATTCAAACCCAGGTCCCCAGAACATTAGCTGAGTTTCTAGATTAATAGTTTGGCAATAATCTACTTGGATTTCCAAAAGGCCTTTGACAAGATGCCGCACAGGAGGCTGCTGAATAAGATAAGAGCCCATGGTGTTAGAGGCAAGGTACTAGCATAGATAGGCTGACTGGCAGAAGGCAGAGTGGGGGGATAAAGGGGTCCTTTTCAGGATGGCAGCCAGTCACTAGTGGAATTCCACAGGGGACAGTATTGGGACCACAACTTCTCACTTTGTACATCAATGATTCTAGAATAAAGGAACTGAGGGCATTGTGGCAAGATTTGAAGATGAGACAAAGATAGGTGAAGGGACAGGTTGCATTGAGGAGGCAGGGAGGCTGTAGAAAGACTTGGATAGGTTAGGAGTGTGGGCAAAGAAGTGGCAGATGGAATACAATGTGGGAAAGTGTGAGGTTATGCACTTTGGTAGAAAGAATAGAGGCAGAGACAATTTTCTAAGTGGGGAGTGAATTCAAAAGTTGGAAATTAAAGGGACTTGGGAATCCTAGTTCAGGATTCTTTTATGGTTGACTTGCAGGTTGAGTTGGTGGTTAGGAAGGCAAATGCAATGTTAGCATTAATTTCAAGAGGACTAGAATACAAAAGCATATTTGGGATATCATGAGCAATTTTGGGCCCCTTATCTAAGGAAGTATGTGCTGGCCTTGGAGAGGGTCCAGAGAAGGTTCACGAGAATGATCCCCGGAATGAAAAGCTTGACTTGAGGAGCTTTTGAGGACTATGGGTCTATACTCGATGGAGTTTAGAAAGATGAGGGGGATCTCATTGAAACTTACAGAATACTGAAAGGCCTGGATAGAATCTCCCTTTACTCTGAGGCTGTGCCCTCAGATCCTAGTCTCTCCTATCTATTGGAAACATCTTCTCCACGATAGAGTGGACGTCGAGAAAATGTTGCCAATTAGTAGGAGATACTATGATACCGAGGGCACAGTCTCAGAGTAAAGGGATGACCCTTTAGAACCGAGATGAAGAGGAATTTCTTCAGCCAGAGGATGGTGAATCTGTGGAATTCTTGCCACATAATTGTTTGTCTACATGGACTTTAGCAAGGTCTTTAACAAGGTACCGCATGGTAGGTTGTTGCATAAGATTAAATCTCACAGGATCCAGGGTGAGGTAGCCAATTGGATACAAAATTGGCTTATAAGAACATAAGAAATAGGAGCAGGAGTAGGCCATCTGGCCCTTCGAGCCTGCCCCGCCATTCAACAAGATCATGGCTGATCTGAAGCGAATCAGTTCCACTTACCCGCCTGCTCCCCATATCCCCTAATTCCCTTATCGATCAGAAAACTATCTACCCGTGACGACAGAAAACAGAGGGTGGTTGTCGAGGGTTGTTTTTCAAACTGGAGGCCTGTGACCAGTGGTGTGCCTCAGGGATCGATGCTGGGTCCGCTGTTGTTTGTTAGTTATATTAATGATTTGGATGAGAATTTAGGAGGAATGGTTAGTAACTTTGCAGATGATAGCAAGATTGGTGGCATCGTGGACAGTGAAGAAAGTGGGTTTCCTCCGGGTGCTCCGGTTTCCTCCCACAGTCCAAAGATGTGCAGGTTAGGTTGATTGGCTATGCTAAAATTGCCCTTTAGTGTCCTGGGATGCGTAGATTAGAGGGATTAGTGGGTAAAATATGTAGGGATATGGGGGTAGGGCCTGGGTGGGATTGTGGTCAGTGCAGACTCGATGGGCCGAATGGCCTCTTTCTGTACTGTAGGGTTTCTATGATTTCTATGATTCTATGAAAGTTATCTAGGATTGCAATGCAATCTTGATCAATTGGGCCAGTGGGCTGATGAATGGCAGATGGAGTTTAATTTAGATAAATATGAGGTGATGCATTTTGGTTGATGGAATCGGGGCAGAAAGTAGAAAAGCTAAACAAATTCAAGAAAATTCATGAATTGAATAAAAATATCAAGTTTTTTGGTTGACCCAACATGAAGTTCTTCTGGTGGCTAAAGAGGATTTTATTCCACAGAAAAGTGAACCATTTGCACAAAAGGAGGCAGTGTTAAACCCACACTTCCTGGAAACAAAAACCAAAGGATTTAACAAAAGAACATTCAGTTAAAAGTGATCCTGAATTTAAACATGATGAGGTGAATATAATTGTTAAGCAGACAATTCTGATTTTTGGTAGGTAGTAACATTTTTCAAAAACATTATAAAACATGCACAGTTGAAAATAATTTAAAAACTGAACAGAGTGATTCAGAGTCTATTTCAAACAGTGAAATCTCTGCTGACAGGTTAGTGTCTGGCTTCAAGGAAGAACGGATTCCGGAAGATAAGAAGCTATTCATAGAATCCCTACAGTGCAGAAGGAGGCCATTCAACCCATCAAGTCTGCACCGACCCTCCGTTAGAGCATCCCAACCAGACCCTATTCCCGTAACGCCACGTATTTACCCTGCTAATTCACCTACCCTACACACCTTGAGACATTGAGGGACAAGTTAGTGTGGCCAGTCCACTAAACTTGCACATCTTTGGAGTGTGGGAGGAAACTAGGAGACACTAGGAGAACATGCAAACTCCACACAGACAATCACACAAGGCTGGAATTGAACCCAGGTCCCTGGTGCTGTGAGGCACTGTGACACTGACCCGCCCTGTGACAGGGGATTTCTTCTTGGATTCCAATTTGCAGCTACCAGTACCCAGAAGTCAGATGCCACATTGGGGAATGGATACGGGATAAGTGGAGAAGGGAGGGAGGAGGGGAAGTTTAGAGGGGAGAGGGGTGGGCTGAGGCAAATGGAACAGGAGTGGGGACAGAAAGTGCTGGAATGTGAGGGGAACTGATGTGGCATATGGAAAGGGGCAGGTGAGGGTTGAGGGGGTGGAAAGTAGAGAGAGAGAGGAGTTGTGGGTAGTGCTAGGTTGGTAAGGGAATGGGGGAGCAGGGAGTGGAGTAGGAGTACTGTGTTGGGGAGGGGCATGCAGTGTTCCCTCTAAACTGCATGGTTGCACAACAGATCAGAAGGCACCGGCTAGGCTTCACACAAGTCAGTCCCTATGATTTACCAATGCACTCAGTCACGTAAAACAAATGCAAAAGGGATTGCACACTAAACAAATGGCCCTTACACCCCAGAAAAAAAATAGCTGATATGTTAGGGATCGGTACCATAGCTTTATCTGTGTTAGGAATGCTGAAAGTTTCAAGCCAACTCAATTTTGTAATGCAGATTGCAGAGTAATCGGATTCTGTGCTTTACCTTTATGCTGTGATGGATGTCTTTAGCATTAGATGTTTCCTGATACAGACTTTCATCAAAAGAAACAACTCCCGAGACCACAATATCAGCCTTATCTTTGACAAGCTGAGGAAGGAAAGATAAATTTATAGAACAATCAAACATATTAGAATTAAAAAGAGATTTACTTAAAAGATTGTGGGTGAGATCTTATTGGCTCACTGCACTGGTCAATCGCATAGCCAGCCAGCAAGATTGCGTGAGGTCTTTACTCCAGTTCGCATTCAATGTGAACTGGTTTGGCCTCGCACGCAATCTTCTCAGCCCTGTTTTGACAACAAGATCAGCTTAATGCCCAGAAAAGACACAAAGCTATTGCATGGGATTGAATACATTTCAATTAGCATGTCTAGAATGGCATATTTCAGCCTTGATGTGGAGATGCCGGCGTTGGACTGGGGTAAACACAGTAAGAAGTTTAACAACACCAGGTTAAAGTCCAACAGGTTTATTTGGTAGCAAAAGCCACACAAGCTTTCGAGGCTCTGAGCCCCTTCTTCCAGAATCATCTCCCTTGCCGCGGGGGCTCATGCTGGTGAGAATTACTGCTGGTCTCCACCAGTACAGACCAGGTACCACGGCCACACTTGAAGTCCCCGGGTGGTGGGGGGCATGGCCTGGCAGTGCTCAGTCTTCTGTTTTACATCAGAAATTAATGAAAATTTTACCTGTTTTAAATTGCTCAAAAGCATCTTTGCTGTTAGATTGATATCTTGTTTTGTTTCTGTGAGTGTGCACTCAAAATACGAACATTCACACCCCTCCATGTCACAGTCCTATGAAAAAACAATATGTAAGGATGTAATTCATTAAGGATGAATTCATAGAACATAGAAATTATGCTACTGCCGCTCTTCAACGGGAGATATTTTTGTTCATTCTTGAGATGTGGTAAGCACAATGAAAGCTGACATTTATTGTCCATCCCTAATTATCATGACAAGGTGATGGAGAGTTGGCACGGCGGCAGTGCCCCCATACGCCTTTTATCGGTGCGGGTCCAGTGGGCGGGGCTTAGCGCATTTGCATCTATCGGAGCACCGAACTGCGCATGCGCAGCCCGGAGCCGACAGCGCTCAGCGCGCCCGAACGTGAAAGTCAAAGGCAGCGCTGATAGCACTGCTGTCTGCGTACCCTTTGACTTTCCCTGGTGGGGGGGTGGGGGGATGTGATGTCTCTTCCCTGAGAGGGGGAGATCTGACGTCTCTTCCCTGAGGGAGGGGGGATGGGGGGGGGGAATGTGATGTCTCTTCCCTAAGGGGGCCGGGGGGGGGTGGTGGTGGTAGGGGGGATGTGACATCTCCGCCCCCCACCCCAGGGGCAGTGACGTCACATCCCCCCCTACCCCCTCCTCAGGGAAGAGACATCACATCCCCCCCCAACCCCCCCTCAGGGAAGAGATGTCACATTCCCCCCCCACCCCTCCCCCCCCCTTTCAGGGAAGAGACGTCACATCTCCCCCCTACCGCCCCCTCCCTCAGGGAAGAAACGTCACATCTCCCCCCCCCCCGCCCCCTCAGGAAAGAGACGTCACATCTCCCCCCTACCGCCCCCCCCCCTCAGGGAAGAGATGTCACATCCCCCCCTCCCCCCCCCCCAATGAAGAGACGTCATCCTACCCATCAGGACCCCCGGAGCAAGGCCAGGATCCAGGATCGCGAGATTCTTTTGACGGACACCAGCGATCAAGGTAGGTCGGGGGCCCGGGGGGTCCGATCTCGGGGGTGGGGGGGTGGGGCTGCTGGCGGGGCCTGCATCCCAGGGTGGTCCGATCCGGGGGGGGGCGGGGGTGGGGTGGGCTGCCGGGGTGGTTCGCGGGGGCGGTCCGCGAAGGGTGGTCGGGGGTGATTCGGCGGTTCAGTTGCTGAGTTGAAGCACTATTGGACTTGAATTCAGCAACACGGTAAATGAGCAGGCGCCAATCGGATCGGAACCTCATAAAGTGGGAATCCTTGGGTAAGTTGGGCGCGGGCTTCATTATGCCGATTTAAATGCATGCAATAATGCTTCAACTCAGCAACTGAACCGCCGAATCACCCCCGACCACCTTTCGCGGACCGCCCCCGCGAACCACCCCGGCAGCCCCCCCCAACCCGCGCCCCCCCCCCCCCCCCCCCCGGATCGGACCACCCTGGGATGCAGGCCCCGCCAGCAGCCCCACCCCCCCACCCCCGAGATCGGACCCCCCGGGCCCCCGACCTACCTAAAATGCATTTAAATCCGCCCGCTGGCCGATTCGGGCGCGCGCCGGATCGGTGCCCGGATTGGCCGTTGGTAAAGGCGCGATTGGCCTTGGGTCGGGTCTGGACCGCGATTTGGAAATTTTGGTAAAATCGGGCCCAAAGTGTTAGAAAACAATTGAAAAAGGTACCCATTGATCTTTTCCTTTCTGTGCTGGCTGTTGTTTTAAGTTCTTCTGTATTTTCCAACAATGTTTCAAAGATTCCTGTGAAAAGAACAATGTGTTTAGTTCCAGATACCCAACTAAATCTCATATCAGTCAATAAAAGTAAGAGTGGAATCTTTTGTCCAGGGAGATGCCAGCATTGGATTGGGGTGGGCACAGTAAGAAGTCTCAACACCAGGTTAAAGTCCAACAGGTTAATTTGGAATCACGAGCTTTCGGGATGAAGGAGCAGCGTTCTGAAAGCTCGTGATTCTAAATAAACCTGTTGGACTTTAACCTGGTGCTGTGAGACTTCTTATCATAAAGAAAGGGGAATCCTGGCTAAACAAGGAATTGAAGGAGCAGTATCAGGCATGCTTAAAAAAGAGGTTAACCTGATGAAGTTATTAGTGTCATATAATTGTCTGTCACGTAAAAGGTTAACGTGGGACTGAGCACAGTACCATCTACAGTGATATAAGGGAACACATGACCTGCACCTTGGAGTCAGTGTAGCGTTGGACAGAGCCTTGTGTAGAAGCATGCATGGAGACAGCCCCTAGCTTGGACCGGTACTGAACCTATGTATATAGTTTCTCATAGTTAACAAATACTTACTGTCGAACTATCGAAGACAATGACTATGTTAATAAGATCTATTAAACTATGCCCAAGACCTTATAACACATAGTACTGCATGCATGTTAAACAGCAGAGGAAGGATAGAGAGAGCTAAGCTATCCCAGAACCAATGGATCGGATCAAAACTCCGCAGTCCTGCCACATGCAACATGAATGATGATAAACAAGTAACCTAATCAGGGGAGGCTCCACAAACATCCCCATCCTCAATGATGGTGGAGAGCAGCATATCAGTGAAAAATACAAAGCTGAAAAGACAAAGCTTTAGTGGGCAGCACGATGGCACAGTGGTTTAGCACTGCTGCCTCAGCGCCAGGAACCCGGGTTCAATTCCGGCCTCGGGTCACTGTCTGTGTGGAGTTTGCACATTCTCCCCGTGTCTGCGTGGGTTTCCTCCGGGTGCTCTGGTTTCCTCCCACACTCCAAAGATGTGCAGGTTAGGTGGACTGGCCACACTAAATTGACCCTAGTATTAGGAGGATTATCAGGGTAAATGCATGGGGTTATGGGGATAGGGTCTGGGTGAGATTGTGGTCGGTGCAGACTCAATGGCCAAATGGCCTCCTTCTGCACTGTAAGGATTCTATGATTCTATGGTAGTTATTATCGGTGTAGATTCGATGGGCCAAAGGGGCTTTTTTGCACTGTACAACTCTGACTCTATGAAACATTTGCAACAATCTTCCTCTAGAAGTGCCAAGTGGATGAATCACAGATGCCAGTCTTCAGCCAATTTGATTAATTCCATGTGACAACATGAAACAGCTGGAATCACTTGATACAGCAAAGGCTATGGGCCCTGGCTGTATTCCTGAATATTTCTGTTCCAGAATCCTACATCCCGAGTCAAGCTGTTCCAGTACAGCGGCAACACTGACATCTACTGAATAGGATGGGAATAGAAGGATATGGTCCCCGGAAGGGTCGGGGGTTTTAGTTAAGTCAGGCAGCATGGTCAGTGCAGGCTTGGAGGGCCGAAGGGCCTGTTCCTGTGCTGTAATTTTCTTTGTTCTTTGTACTTGGCAATGTGGAAAACTGCCCAAGTATATCTTATCCAGAAAAAGCAGGAGATTTACAAGGATGTTGCCTGGATTGAGTGGCATGCCTTATGAGGATAGGCTGAGGGAGCTTGGTCTTTTCTCCTTGGAGAGACGAAGGATGAAAGGAGACCTAATAGAGGTGTATAAGATGTTGAGAGGCATAGATCGGGTAGACTCTCAGAGGCTTTTTCCCAGGGTGGAAATGCCTGCTACGAGAGGACATAGGTTTAAGGTGCTGGGGGGTAGGTACAGGGGAGATGTTAGGGGTAAGCTTTTCACACAGAGGGTGGTGGGTGAGTGGAATTGGCTGCCGTCAGTGGTGGTGGAGGCAAACTCAATAGGGTCTTTTAAGAGACTCCTGGATGAGTACATGGAGCTTAATAGGATGGAGGGTTATAGGTAGATCTAGAAGGTAGGGATGTGTTCAGCACAACTTGTGGGCCAAAGGACCTGTTTGTGCTGTAGTTTTCTATGTTTCTATGTAAATTCAACCTGTCCACTCTCAATCATCAGCACAGTAATTAACAATGCAATCAAGTGACAGCACAGCATTAAAACTGCTCACCAATATCTAGTTTGGGTTCTGCCAGGGCCACATGTCTTCAGGCTTCATTATAGTCTTGCTGAATTCCAGAAGTTAAGTGAGAGGGACTGCCCTTGATATTAAGGCATAATTTGATGGAACTTGGCATCAAGGAACCTTAACAAAATTCAACTCAATGGAAATCAGAGGGAGATCTCTCCACCGATTGGAGTTATGCCTATCACAAAAGAAGCAGGTTGTGTTCTTTGGAAGTCAATCAATTCAAACCCAGACAAAGCTGCAGAAGTTTGCAGATGACCTAAAATAGATGGTATTGCAGACAATGAGGAAAGCTATCAAAAATTGCAGCAGGATCTTGATCAGATGGGGAAGTGGGCCGAGAAATGGCAAACGGAGTTCAATACAGATAAGTGTGAGGTGTTGCATTTTGGAAAGTCAAATCAAGGTAGGACTTCTTTCTCAATGAATGGTAGGATCTTAGGGAGTATCGTAGAACAGAGCGATGTTGGAGTTCAGGTGCACGGTTCTCTAAAGGTGGTGTCACAGGTAGATAGGGCAGTGAAGAAGACTTTTAACATGCTGGCCTTCATCAGTCAGGGCATTGAGTATAGAAGTTGGGAAGTTGCAGTTGTACAGGACATTGGTGAGGCCGCACCTGGAGTATTGTGTTCAGTTTTGGTCGCCTTGCCATAGGAAAGATGTTATTAAACTGGAGAGAGTGCAGAAAAGATTTACAAGGATGTTGCCAGGACTCAAGGGACTGAGTTATAGGGATAGATTGGACAGGCTAGGAATTTTTTCTTCGGAGAAAAGGAGATAGGAGACTGAAGGGTGATCTTATAGAGGTGCATAAGATAATGAGAGGCATGGATAGGATGAATGCTCTCAGTCTTTTTCCCAGGGATTGGGGAATCGAGAACTAGAGGGCATAGGTTTAAGTTAAGAGGGGAAAGAATTAAGGCAAACCTGAGGAGCAACTTTTTTACACAGAGGGTGGTACGTATGTGGAATAAGCTGTCAGTGGAAATGGTTGAGGCAAGGACATTGACAACATTTAAAAGGCATTTGGACAGATTCATGGATAGGAAAGGTTTAGAAGGATATGGGCCAAATGCAGGCAAATGGGGTTAGCTTAGATGGGCATTCTGGTCAGCATGGACCAGTTTGGACCAAAGGACCTGTCTCCATGCCGTAGATTCTATGAGTTCCTCAGAATAGTGTGCTCGACCGGGTACAATTTTGTCTTTTAAAAAGCATTTAGACAGTTACATGGGTACGATGGGTATAGAGGGATATGGGCCAAATGCAGGCAATTGGGATTAGTTTAGGGGTTTAAAAAAATAAGGACGGCATGGACAAGTTGGGCCGAAGGGCCTGTTTCCATACTCTAAACCTCTTTGACTCTATGACCGAATCATCTTCTGCTACTTTCACAATTGTGATGCTACTGTGCCTTTAAGGAATGTATTTTTTACTCATGTTCTCTGCAGTTATAAGCAGCCTTTTTTTTTCATTGTTGCACCAGCTGCCTGATTAGATGTCCTTTTATTGTTGCTTAAATGGTATAAATTATGTGTTGTTTATTTTTACTCTGGGCCGAATGCACTTTCTGGGAGCTTATGACCTTTTGAATTGTGATTGAATGATTGACAGGTCAGGTGGGACAGCTATTTTCTCTGCCAAGAGTTCTTTCACTTTCAGTTTTGGCTGTTGGCTAGTTAGAAGGTGTTTGGACTTCAGGCTGGATGCAGCGTTCTGTCTCTCTCTCTCTGGTGTTTTTTGAAGCTGTTCTAACTTGAAGCTTGTCTGGGTGTGCGTCAAAAAAGCTGCAGAGTCCAACAACAAAATGTGAACATAAGAGCTTCCTGTGCTAATCCCAAAAAAGGTGTTTGTTTATGGGGCTTGTTTGGTTGGAACAGTGCATTAATTTAATAAGCTTTATATATCATGTTTTTTTTTCATGTTTGTAATTGGTAAAAGGTAAACTTTGTTTGATAACAGCTCCTTAGTGGGTCATTTGAATCATATCTGCAGTGAAGCATCTTGTGCTTAGCTGTGCCAAATTCAAATTGCAAAACTTATGGTCTAGATTGACTTACATAGAAACATAGAAACTAGAAGCAGGAGTAGGCCATTCGGCCCTTCAAGCCTGCTCTGCCATTCATCTTGATCATGGCTGATCAGCGAATTCAATATCCTGTTCCCACCTTCTTCCCATATTCCTTGATCCCTTTTCAGAAAGGGATCTTCATAAAATACCTTGGAGTTTCTGACCTGGATTATAACAATTGAGGGCTCTTTGCAGGATTAAAATCTATGTTCCTTGATTGATTTGAGAATATTGGACTCAACAACAGTGAGTGGTGAGCATATCTGTGTTTTTTTTTCAGGTGTTGTATTCAGGTTTAAATAGGAAGTGCCTTGTGGAATAATGGCTCTTTCAGAGGCTAGGAAGCTCATGGAGGTGGAAGAAGTCACTCAGGGTGGTTTACAAAAGGTGATTAAAACAGAGCTTTTGGAATTGGCACAGATGCTGCAGTTAACATTGCCTGACAGTGTGAGGAAGGGGGAGGTAATTGTGACGATAGCTCTGCATTTAATTTTGCCAGAGTACAGTCACAGTAATTGGAAATGGCTAGAATTCAATTACAAATGAAACAGCTTGAACGTGAAAAAGAATTGAAACAATTTGAATTGCGACAAGAGAAAAAAATAAGGCTGCTTAAATTGCAGGCAAGGGAAAAAGAAAAAGAAAGGATAGCCCCAGCAGGAGAAAGGGAGAATTTGAACTTCGGAAACTGGCGATAAAAAATGAATGTCAGTTTAAATTGGCGGAGGTAAAGGGAAAATTTGAGAGTGTGATGAGGACAGTGAGAAAGAACAACAACGTCATAGTCTGGTTGGGATCTATTTAAATATGTCCAAGCATTGCCAAGGTTTGATGAGAAGGATGTAGAAGTCTTTTTCATTTCATTTGAGAAAGTGGCTAAACAAATTAAATGACCACAGACCCTGTGGGTATTACTGATTCAAACAAAGTTGGTAGGGAGAGCTAGTGAGGTGTTTGCATCACTATCAGAGGAAGTGTCTTGGGATTATGATCAGGTAAAAAGATCCATCTTAGGTGCATATGAACTGGTGCCAGAAGCCTGCAGACAATGGTTTAGAAATCTAAGGAAAGAAGCTGGTCACACATACAGAGAATTTGAAAGCATCAAATAAAATAATTATGATTGGTGGATAAAGGTTTTGAAACTAGACCAGATGTATGAAGCTCTGAGAGAAATTATTATTTTGGAAGAGTTTAAAAATCCATTTCCTGATGTAGTGAGAACTAATGTGGAAGAGCAGAGGGATAAAACTGCAAGGTTAGCAGCAGAAATGGCAGGTAATTATGAATTCGTTCAAAAATCAAAGTTTAGTTTCTGACAACAGTTTCAGTCTGTGAGGGATAGAAACTGGGGAAAAGAGACATCTCAGGTGGTAAAGGTAAAGGAGATCTTGTGGGAGATACTAAAGACAGTGTACCTCAGGTTAAAAAGGAAATACAGGAGGGTGGAAGAGAAATGAAAAGCCTCATGTTTTCACTGTAATAAATTAGGCCGTGCAAAGTCGCAGGAAGATTGACGTGGTAAAACAGGATAAACCAGTGGGGTTTGTTGAAGTGGTCAAGGAAAGCCCAGTTGAAGCAAAAGAGGTGCAAAAGAATGTGCAGCCTAGTCAGGGGTTCATTGATAAGAAGGTGCCAGATCTCGTGAAATAATTTACTTATGTGGGTAAAGTTTACTCGTGTGTACCAGGAGGAATGGGTAAATAAATTACAATTTTAAGAGACACGGGAGCAAGTCAATCTCTAATGCAAAGAACAAAGAACAGTACAGCAATATCTGGCACCATCGGCCCACCAAGTCTGTGCCGACACAGATGCCTCTCTAATCTAATATTTTCTTGCCTCCACATTGTCCATATCCCACTATTCCCTGCCTATTCATGTATCTATCCAGATGCCTCTTGAACGTTGTTATAGAATATGCTTCCAACTCCTCCTTCTGTGTTTCCCTTTTAACCTGAGGTTCCAGGCATTCGCCACGCTCTGTGTGAAAAGCTTGCCCCTTACATCTCTTTTAAACTTTCCCCCTCTCACTTTCAACCTATGTCCCCGCGTAATTGACCCTTCGACCCTGGGAAAAAGATTCTGACTATCCACTCTATCCAAGCCTGTCATGATCTTGTAAACCTCTATCAGGTCCCCCCTCATCCTCCGAAGCTCCAATGAAAACAATCCAAGTTTGTTCAACCTTTCTTCATAGTCCATATCGTCCAAACCAGGCAACATCCTGGTAAATCTCTTCTGCACCCTTTCCAATGCATCAACATCCTTCCGGTCGTGAGGTGGCCAGAATAGTACACAATACTCCAAATGCGGCCTAACCAAAGTCTTATACAGCTGCAACATGATAAGAGATGAGTAGCTATGTAGCTTGAAAGGAGTATTGCCAGAAAAGGTGGTAATATTTGGAATTCAGGGTGAGAAGAGTAGTGTTCCACTATATATAATAGGGTTGGAAATCCAGTGAAGAGTGGTGAAGTGGTAGTAGGAGTAATAGAGAAATTATGTTGTCCAGGAATATAGTTTATCTTGGGTAACAATATAGCTGGATCACCGGTGGGAATGATGCCTACTGTGGTTGAAAAGCCTGTTGAAAATCAAACAACTGAGTTATCGACGGACGCATAACCTGGGATTTTTCCAGATTGTGTACTGTCAATGTCACAAAGTCACAGTTTAAGACAAGAGGAGAAATCAAAGAATGAAGATATGAAAGCTGAAGTTCAATTATCAGAAACCATTTTTGACTAGTTAGTTGGAAAAGAACAAGAACAAGTGGAAGAGGAAGTGGATATTTTTAGTTCAGGAAAGTTGGCAGAATTACAACAGAAGGATCTAGAAATAAAACAGTTGTATCAGAAAGCATACACAGAACAGGAGTGTATACTGGAATGCTATTATCTTAAAAATGAGGTCTTAATGAAAAAAATGGAGACCTTTACATATTCAGGTGGATGAAAAGTGGACAGAAGTTCATCAAGTGGTATTGCCGGTAGGGTATAGAAAGGAGGTGTTGCGAGGAGCACATGAGGCACCAGTAGGAGGTCATTTGGGAGTAAGGAAAACTCAAGCTAAAATACAAAAACATTTTTATTGGCCTGGACTGCATAAAGATGTGATTAAATGTTGACGGTGATGTCACACATGTCAGGTAATAGAGAAACCTCAAGCGGTGATAAAACCAGCAGCCTTAATACCCATTCCAGCATTTGAGGAACCTCTTAATTGATTGCAGAGGACCCCTCCCTAAAACACAAAATGGGAATCAATATCTATTGATTAAAATGGATGTGTCTACTAGGTTTCTAGAGGCCATTCCATTGCGCAATATTGCAGTAAAAAGATTGGAGAGGAGTTACTTACATTTTTTAAAAACCAGATATGGTTTTAGGTACAGAATTCCCTAAAAGTGACGTCACAGGTGGATAGGGTCGTAAAGAGTGCCTTTGGTACATTGACCTTTATAAATCGGAGCATCGAGTATAAAAGTTGGAGTGTTATGGTAAGGTTATATAAGGCATTGGTGAGGCCGAATTTGGAGTATTGTGTACAGTTTTGGTCACCTAGTTACAGGAAGGATGTAAATAAGATTGAAAGAGTGCAGAGAAGGTTCACAAGGATGTTGCCGGGACTTGAGAAGCTGAGTTACAGAGAGAGATTGAATAGGTTGGGACTTTATTCCCTGGAGCGTAGAAGATTGAGGGGAGATTTGATAGAGGTGTATAAGATTTTGATGGGTATAGATAGAGTGAATGCAAGCAGGCTTTTTCCGCTGAGGCTAGGGGAGAAAAAAACCAGAGGGCATGGGTTAAGGGTGAAAGGAGAAAAGTTTAAAGGGAATATTAGGGGGGGCTTCTTCACGCAGAGAGTGGTGGGAGTGTGGAATGAGCTGCCGGATAAAGTGGTAAATGCGGGGTCACTTTTAACATTTAAGAAAAACTTGGACGGGTTCATGGATGAGAGGTGTGTGGAGGGATATGGTCCAAGTGCAGGTCAGTGGGACTAGGCATAAAATGGTTCGGCACAGACAAGAAGGGCCAAAAGGCCTGTTTCTGAGCTGTAATTTTCTATGGTTCTATGGTTCTATGGGCTACCCACAGAAATACAATCAGATCAAGGATCAAATTTTACCTCAAAGTAATTCAAGGAGGTTATGGATAGCTTGGGAGTAAAACAATTTAAACAGAATCATAGAATCCCTTCAGTGCAGAAGGAGGCCATTCAGCCCACCAAGCCTGCATCAACAACAATCCCATCCTGGCCCATCCCCACAATCACCTATTTTCCCTACTAATCCCCCTGATACTAATGGACAATTTAGCATGGCCAATCAACCTAACCTACACACCTGTGTAGTGTGGGACAAAACCAGAGCACCCAGAGGAAACCCACACAAACATGGGGAGAACGTACAAACTCCACATAGTCAATTGAAGCTGGAATTGAACCTGGGTCTCTGGTGCTGAGGCACCATGCTGTCCATTCTGTTTAAAACCTCTCACAGAAGCAGCATTGACAGTTCTGTTAGTAAATGTGGCACGCAATATATACTGATGAGACAGTATAGGTTTGATTTCTGGTCTGTGTTAAAGCAGTGATCGGGAATAGGGATGATACAGTTCACCACAACACCTGCAGGTTGGATAGAGGCAAATATCTGTGATCAGCAATTCCTACTGGAATAAATTGGGCTCAGCGGGCAGGGGTCTCAGACACAGGTGCAACAGCCAGTTGATGTCTTTCCTTATATTCGGCATATTACCTTGCACTCACCGCAGAAATGCCGGAACACCAAATCCCAAAGGGAATAACAATCTATACCGCATGAAAAGAGGATCAAGTGGACTGATTGGTGCATTCTCCAAGTCAAAACCTCTACCAGAGAACAGTCAACTGCCAAGCCCCTGCCCATATTCAAACCAGACGAGTTGACTCTAATTGGGGTTGAATCAGAGAATGGCTATTTTCCCCTATTTCTGTACCGGTGAAAAAGATGTAATGCATGGACATGCTTCCCCTGCCCACAAAGGACCGGGTCCTGCACCTACCATCTGTCTACCATCCAGAATCGCAGGCATCAAACTTTAAAGACAATGTTGAGGGCCTACAGTCAGGATTATCCAGAGGATTGGAATAAAGGAATTCCATTTGGACTCTTTGCAATTAGGGAGGCACTTAATGAATCAACTGAATTCAGTTCATTTGAATTGATTTTAGGTCATGAGGTAAGGGGACCACTTAAATTGATAAAAGAGAAATCAATGAGTCAACATTCTGAGACTACATTATTGGACTATGTGTCAAATTTTAGGGAAAGATGGGCGGCACGGTAGCACAGTGGTTAGCACTGCTACTTCACAGCTCCAGGGACCTGGGTTCGATTCCCGGCTTGGGTCACTGTCTGTGTGGAGTTTGCACATTCTCCCCCTGTCTGCGTGGGTTTCCTCCGGGTGCTCCGGTTTCCTACCACAGTCCAAAGATGTGCGGGTTAGGTTCATTGGCCATGCTAAAATTGCCCCTTAGTGTCCTGGGATGCGTAGATTAGAGGGATTAGCGGGTAAAATATGTAGGGATATGGGGGAAAGGCCTGGGTGGGATTGTGGTCGGTGCAGACTCGATGGCCGAATGGCCTCTTTCTGTACTGTAGGGTTTCTATGATTTCTATGAAAGGTTGAATAGAGCAGGTTAATTGGCTAGACAACATTTAAAAGTGGCACATCATGTGATGAAACAGGAAATGGATAAGAAATCAAAAATTTGTAGTTTTGCTCGTGGGGATAAAGCCTTAGTATTGCTACCAATGGTAGGTGAAACTTTAAAAGCAAGGTTTAATGGGCCTTATCAAATTGAAAGGAAATTGAGTGAGGTGAATTATTTGATAAGAACGCCAGATAGTGTGTCACGTGAATATGCTTAAAAGGTATTTTGATAGGAAAGGAAAGCTGAAGAAGGATGCATTAGTGGTTACAACTCAGAGTGAAGAACCAAATTCAGATGACCCTGAATTTGACATTCCTCAAATTAAATTGGATAATGAGGAAGTTGTTAGAAGTTGGGATAAATTATTGAGTTACCTTCCAGAGGAAAATCAAAATGAACTGAAAGAGTTATTAAAATCACATGGAGAGATATGTGGGAATAAACTGGGAAGTACTAAAATAATTGTGATAGTCGTAGAAAATGCTGTTCCAATTAAACAACATCCTTGCAAACATAGCATTTTCAAGTTGGCACAGGTTGAGAAAGAGAAACTGATATTTACTCAGTCTCAGATGCAGCAGCCACAAAACTGGTGGAGATGGAGAAGGAGAACCAGTTGCTGGACTATAATGTGACGAAAGAAATTGAGCAGGTGTGGAGACAGTTACAAGACAAGTTAACTGTTTTGAAACCTGTTCCCAAATTGTTCAAATTGCCTGAACATAAATTGCAGGACTGCCAAAAACACCTTATCATCTATGTGAAGAGACGTGCAGATGAGTCAAGTTATGTGTGATCTCAAAAAGGGGATTGAGGAGTGGAAATATCATACTGCTGCAGATCAAAGAAAAGGACAAAAATGTGAAATAAGACTGTTTGCTGAAATTGTATCATCTAAAATGAACTGCTGGCACAATGATTCTGTACAGTTTGCACAGACGTGGATATCCAGTGAAACAGTACCCTACACAGCTGGTGTTTGAATAAATTCCAGTGATTTTCGCAGCAGCGTAACTGTCAAGTGATCTGTGGAACCATAGCCGAAATGGGTTCTGTCACCAAGTTATGAATACTTTTCTTCAGTGTTCACCAAGGAGAGGGGCCATGTTTTTGAGGAAGAGAAGGTGTTACAGGCTAATAGGCTGGAGGAAATAGATGTTCGGAGGGAGGATGTCTTGGCAGTTTTGAATAAACTGAAGGTCGATAAGTCCCCTGGGCCTGATGAAATGTATCCTAGGATTCTTTGGGAGGCAAGGGATGAGATTGCAGAGCCTTTGGCGTTGATCTTTGGGTCCTCGCTGTCCACGGGGATGGTGCCAGAGGACTGGAGAATGGCGAATGTTGTTCCTCTGTTTAAGAAAGGGAATAGAAATGACCCTGGTAATTATAGACCGGTTAGTCTTACTTCGGTGGTTGGTAAATTGATGGAAAGGGTCCTTAGGGATGGGATTTACGACCATTTAGAAAGATGCGGATTAATCCGAGATAGTCAGCACGGATTCGTGAAGGGCAAGTCGTGCCTCACAAATTTGATAGAATTTTTTGAGGAGGTAACTAAGTGTGTTGATGAAGGTAGGGCAGTTGATGTCATATACATGGATTTTAGTAAGGCGTTTGATAAGGTCCCCCATGGTCGGCTTATGATGAAAGTGAGGAGGTGTGGGATAGAGGGAAAGTTGGCCGATTGGATAGGCAACTGGCTGTCTGACCGAAGACAGAGGGTGGTGGTCGATGGAAAATTTTCGGATTGGAGGCAGGTTGCTAGCGGTGTGCCGCAGGGATCAGTACTTGGTCCTCTGCTCTTTGTGATTTTTATTAATGACTTAGAGGAGGGGGCTGAAGGGTGGATCAGTAAATTTGCTGATGACACCAAGATTGGTGGAGTAGTGGATGAGGTGGAGGGCTGTTGTAGGCTGCAAAGAGACATAGATAGGATGCAAAGCTGGGCTGAAAAATGGCAAATGGAGTTTAACCCTGATAAATGTGAGGTGATTCATTTTGGTAGGACAAATTTAAATGTGGATTACAGGGTCAAAGGTAGGGTTCTGAAGACTGTGGAGGAACAGAGAGATCTTGGGGTCCATATCCACAGATCTCTAAAGGTTGCCACTCAAGTGGATAGAGCTGTGAAGAAGGCCTGTAGTGTGTTAGCTTTTATTAACAGGGGGTTGGAGTTTAAGAGCCGTGGGGTTATGCTGCAACTGTACAGGACCTTGGTGAGACCACATTTGGAATATTGTGTGCAGTTCTGGTCACCTCACTATAGGAAGGATGTGGAAGCGCTGGAAGGAGTGCAGAGGAGATTTACCAGGATGCTGCCTGGTTTGGAGGGTAGGTCATATGAGGAAAGGTTGAGGGAGCTAGGGCTATTCTCTCTGGAGCGGAGGAGGCTGAGGGGAGACTTAATAGAGGTGTATAAAATGATGAAGGGGATAGATAGAGTGAACGTTCAAAGACTATTTCCTCGGGTGGATGGAGCTATTACAAGGGGGCATAACTATAGGGTTCGTGGTGGGAGATACAGGACGGATATCAGAGGTAGGTTCTTTACGCAGGGAGTGGTTGGGGTGTGGAATGGACTGCCTGCAGTGATAGTGGAGTCAGACACTTTAGAAACATTTAAGCGGTTATTGGATAGGCACATGGAGCACACCAGGATGATGGGGAGTGGGATAGCTTGATCTTGGTTTCAGATAAAGCTCGGCACAACATCGTGGGCCGAAGGGCCTGTTCTGTGCTGTACTGTTCTATGTCTATGTCTATGTAAGACAATCTGCTGTGTCTTTGCCAAAGAAAGTGATGATGCAGATCCAGAGCAAACAAAGTAATCAAACTGCTTGGCAGAGGAGAAGCTAAGGCCAATTAACAAGTAAGGGGACAGAGAAAACATGACCTTTCTGAATGGCCCCGACTATACACATGTATTGTGTTATCCTCCTGATCCTGCTTAGTTCTCTGAGGACATTACCAGAGGTAAGATTCGGAATCAATGCAGGATTAAGGACAATAGGAAAATTGTGGAGAGGAACCAGTGTGTCATGAATGTGATAAAAGAAGAAGTATTTGATGTTGGAAGACAAGGACTGGAATGGACTATGTTACTGTTAGGTTTTATAAATTGTATATTTATTGTAAAGTACTGGTAGTGTGAAACTGAAAGTGTTTGAAAAATGAAACCTTACATAAGAACATAAGAACTAGGAGCAGGAGTCGGCCATCAGGCCCCTTGAGCCTGCTTTGCCATTCAATAAGATCATGGCTGATCTTTTTGTGGACTCAGCTCCACTTACCCACCCGCTCACCATAACCCTTAATTCCTTTACTGTTCAAAAATTTATCTATCCTTGCGTTAAAAACATTTAATGAGGTAACCTCAACTGCTTCACTGGGCAGGGAATTTCCTTCTTTGAATGTTGATGGTTCTTTGTTTAAGGAGAAGGTGTCGCACTACTGTGCCTTTAAGAAATATTTTAAAATAATTTTCTCTGCTGTTAAAAGCAGCTTTTCTTTTCATTGTATCACCAGCTGCCTGACTAAATGTTCTTTTCCAGATGAGGTAGATGTCATCACAGGCCATTTGGTCTGAACATCAACCATTACTAAGAACTCATGTCACAGAATCACTGAATGCCACTGTGCAGAAGAGGCCCTTTGGCCTATTGAGTCTGCACTGATGCATGAAAGACCCTGTCCTGGAAGTGTCAATTACAAGGGGGCACAGGTTCAAGGTGAGAGGGGGAAAGTTTAAGGGAGATGTGCGGGAGAAGATTTTCACGCAGAGAGTGGTGGGTGCCTGGAACACGCTGTCAGTGGAGGTGGTGGAAACAGGCGCATTAGCAACATTTAAGAGGTATCTGAATGGGTACATGAAAAGGGAGGTCCGATTAAAGGCAGAAGGTTTTTTTTAGTTCAGTTAGTGAGAACTTCATGATATGCATGGGCTTGGAGGGCTGAAGGGCCTGTTCCTGTGCTGTACTTTTCTTTGTTCTTTGCATGTCACAACCATCTCCAAGCTGCTAGAACTTGTAATATTGCCTTGTGGACCAGAACTCAGGCAATCACTGTTTGATCTCCAAACAGAAACAGCAGCCTGCACTGTCTACTATCCTACCATCAAGTAGGTGGCAGCAGAAAGAAATCTATCCCGTGTCAAAACTGCAAACTACTGGAACATCAGAACTTGTAGCTGCAAGACTAACTCAACTCTGTGCTCCTTGTCCCCTGATAGAAGTCTTATTTTGGAAAGATGGATCACCCTGCAACAGTCAGTCAAATACCCTCAGAAGAAACATTCAATTAGAATTTTGATTCTGGACTCTGGATGCACAGAAAATCCTAACTTAGATTTTGTTGTGGCCAGGCCTGAACCTTTCCCCTTTCCTTTATTCCTCTTTGTTTTGAATGAGTGCAAATCAGTGGAAATTGCAAAACCCTTGCCCTGTGTGTATGTGTGTAAAAATAAATCAACCCCTTTATTTAATCTTTCCTTGAGTTTGTGGTGCAAGTTATTCAAAAAGGACTAGAACACCCCAAATTCAATGGTTGGAGAAAATGCGCCATCACTTATAAAGAGGGAAATCAAAAATCAAAAAACACTTGTTTATGTGTAGTAGGAGAAATCAGGGCTGTTTACATTAACCACCCTCCTGTCCATAACACAGATAGAGTCATAGAGTCATAGAGGTTTACAGCATGAAACAGGCCCTTCGGCCCAACTTGTCCATGCCGCCCTTTTTTTAAAACCCCTAAACTAATCCCAATTGCCTGCATTTGGCCCATATTCCTCTATACCCATCGTACCCATGTAACTATCTAAATGCTTTTTAAAAGATAAAATTGTACCCGCCTCTACTACTACCTCTGGCAGCTCGTTCCAGACACTCACCACCAGATGTTAGAAGAGATTATTTTTCAGTGTCATCTGGGCTGCATGCATCTTTTGAATTACTGTTTTAATTAAATTGTGTGATGTGGGTGTCACTGGTTAGGTCAGCATTGCCCATCCCTCATTGTCCTTGAGAAGATAGCTGCCTTCTTGAACAGCTGTAGTCTGTGTGGTGTAGGTACACCCATAGTGCTGTTCGGGAGGGAGTTCCAGGTTTTTGACCCAGCAACACTGAAGGAACGGCCGATAGATTTCCAAAGTCAGGATGGTAAGTGTTTGGAGAGGGACCTACAGGTGGTGGTGTTCCCAGGTATCTGCTACTCTTGTCCTTCTCAATGGTAGTGGTCATGGGTTTGGGAGGTGCTGCCTAAGGAACCTTGGTGAGTTCCTGCAGTGTATCTTGTAGATGGTGCTCACGGCTGCCATTGTTCATTGGTGATGGAGGGAATGACTGTTTGTGGAAAGGGGTAACAATCAACTGGTTTGCTTTGTCCTGGATGGTGTCAAGCTTCTTGTGTGTTGTTGAAGCTGCACCCATCCAGGCAAGTGGGGAGTATTCCATCACACTCTTGACTTGTGACTTGTAGATGATAGACAGGCTTTAGGGAGTCAGGAGGTGAGTTACTTACAACTTACAAAGGCTAGGATTCCTAGCCTTTGACCTGCTCTTGTTACCACAGTATTGATGTGGCTAGTCCAGTTCAGTTTCTGGTCAATGGTAACCCCAGGCTGTTGATAGTGGGGGATTCAGTGATGATAATGCCATTGAGCCTTACTTCTGTTCTGGGCAAAGCTTTGGAAAGGATTACAAGAGATAGGATTTATAAGCATCTAGAAAGGAATACTTTGATTAGGGATAGTAAACACGGTTTTGTGAAGGGTAGGTCGTGCCTCACAAACCTTATTGAGTTCTTTGAGAAGGTGACCAAAGAGGTGGATAAGGGTAAAACAGTTGATGTGATGTATATGGATTTCAGTAAAGCGTTTGATAAGGTTCCCCACAGTAAGCTATTGCAGAAAATACGGATGCATGGGATTGAGGGTGATTTAGCGGTTTGAATCAGGAATTGGCTAGCTGTAAGCAGACAGAGGGTGGCGGTTGATGGGAAATGTTCATCCTGGAGTTCAGTTACTAGTGGTGTACCGCAAGGATCTGTTTTGGGACCACTGCTGTTTGTCATTTTTATAAATGACCTGAACGAGGGCGTAGAAGGATGGGTTAGTAAATTTGCGGATGACACTAAAGTCAGTGGAGTTGTGGACAGTGCGGAAGGTTGTTGCAGGTTACAGAGGAACATAAATAAGCTGCAGAGCTGGGCTGAGAGGTGGCAAATGGAGTTTAATGCAGAAAAGTATGAGGTGATTCACTTTGGAAGGAGTAACAGGATTACAGAGTACTGGGCTAATGGTAAGATACTTGGTAGTGTGAATGAACAGAGAGATCTTGGTGTCCATGTGCATAGATCCCTGAAAGTTGGCACCCAGGTTGATAGGGTTGTTAAGAAGGCGTACGGAGTGTTAGCTTTTATTGGTAGAGGGATTGAGTTTCAGAGCCAGGAGGTCATGTTGTAGCTGTACAAAACTCTGGTGCAGCCGCACTTGGAGTATTGCGTACAGTTCTGGTCACCGCATTATAGGAAGGATGTGGAAGCATTGGAAAGGGGGCAGAGGAGATTTACCAGGATGTTGCCTGGTATGGTGGGAAGGTCTTATGAAGTAAGGCTGAGGGACTTGAGGTTGTTTTCGTTAGAGAGAAGAAGGTTAAGAGGTGACTTAATAGAGGCATACAAGATGATCAGAGGACTAGATAGGCTGGATAGTGAGAGCCTTTTTCCTCGGATGATAATAACTAGCACGAGGGGACATAGCTTTAAATTGAGGGGTGATAGATGTAGGACAGGTGTCAGAGGTAGGTTCTTTACTCAGAGAGTAGTAAGAGCGAGGAATGCCCTGCCTGCAGCAGTAGTGGACTCGCCAACATTAAAGGGTATTTAAATGGTCATTGGATAAACATGTGGATGATATTGGAATAGTGTAGATTCGAGGGGCATTAGATTGGTTTCACTGGTTGGCGCAACATCGAGGGCCGAAGGGCCTGTACTGCGCTGTAATGTTCTATGTTCTATGTTCTATGAATGTCAAAGGGCAATGGTTAGATATCTCTTGTTGGAGTTGGTCATTGCCTGGCACTTGTGTGGCACATATGTTAATTAGAATCTATAGAATGCTGGCAGTGCAGACGGAGGCCATTCAACCCATCGGGTCTGCACCAACTCTCCAAAAGAGCATCATACCCAGGCCCACACCCACCCTCTTCAGCTGGTAGGTTTGAAGATCCTGGCGCCATATTTAAATACCAGTCCAGCACACTTCTTTTGAGATTGTTAAAAGTGATAGATGAATTGAATCAGTTTAAATTCAGTATTACCTGTTGCAGGTGGAGTATTTGCTGATCCCGTACTTTCACTGGAATTGATATTATTAGATGTACCGAAGCATTGTAAGGGTTGTCCATGGTGACCTGTGGCAGGAACAGACAACATTTGGATTCTATTGAAGAAAGGTAATTAATATCCTGGTAATATTGAGAATACATAATTATTGTATTAATTCTTGTTCACCATAGAACCATAGAACCACAGAAAATTACAGCTCAGAAACAGGCCTTTTGGCCCTTCTTGTCTGTGCCGAACCATTCTTTGCCTAGTCCCACTGACCTGCACTTGGACCATATCCCTCCACACCCCTCTCATCCATGAACCCGTCCAAGTTTTTCTTAAATGTTAAAAGTGACCCCGCATTTACCACTTTATCCGGCAGCTCATTCCACACTCCCACCACTCTCTGCGTGAAGAAGCCCCCCCAATATTCCCTTTAAACTTTTCTTCTTTCACCCTTAACCCATGCCCTCTGGTTTTTATCTTCCCTAGCCTCAGTGGAAAAAGCCTGCTTGCATTCACTCTATCTATACCCATCAAAATCTTATACACCTCTATCAAATCTCCCCTCAATCTTCTACGCTCCAGGGAATAAAGTCCCAACCTATTCAATCTCTCTCTGTAACTCAGCTTCTCAAGTCCCGGCAACATCCTTGTGAACCTTCTCTGCACTCTTTCAACCTTATTTACATCCTTCCTGTACAAAGAACAAAGAACAAAGAACAATACAGCACAGGAACAGGCCCTTCGGCCCTCCAAGCCTGCGCTGCTCATGTGCCCAACTAGACCATTCGTTTGTATCCCTCTATTCCCAGTCTGTTCATGTGGCTATCTAGATAAGTCTTAAACGATCCCAGCGTGTCCGCCTCAATCACCTTGCTTGGCAGTGTATTCCAGGCCCCCACCACCCTCTGTGTAAAATACGTACCCCTGACATCTGTGTTGAGCCTTGCCCCCCTCACCTTGAACCCATGATCCCTTGTGTTCGTCACCTCCCACTGTTCACCCTATCTATGCCCTTCATAATTTTATACACCTCTATGAGGTCGCCCCTCATCCTCCGTCTTTCCAGGGAGAACAACCCCAGTTTACCCAATCTCTCCTCATAGTTAAGACCCTCGATACCAGGCAGCATCCTGGTAAACCTTTTCTGTACTCTCTCCAAAGCCTCCATGTCCTTCTGGTAGTGTGGCGACCAGAACTGGACGCAGTATTCCAAATGTGGCCTAACCAACGTTCTATACATCTGCAACATCATATGCCAACTTTTATATTCTATGCCCCGTCCAATAAAGGCAAACATGCCATATGCCTTCTTGACCACCCTCTCCACCTGTGCTGCCACCTTTAAGGATCTGTGGACTTGTACTCCCAGGTCCGTCTATGTGTCTATACTCCTGATGGTTCTGCCATTTATTGTATAGCTCCCCCTTACATTAGACCTACCGAAATGCATCACTTCGCATTTATCTGGATTAAATTCCATCTGCCATTTCTCCGCCCAATGTTCCAGCCTATCTAATCCTGCTATATTCTCTGACAATGTTGATCACTATCCGCAACTCCAACAATCTTTGTCTCGTCCGCAAACTTACTGATCACACCAGCTCCATCTTCCTCCAAATCATTTATATATATCACAAACAGCAGAGGTCCCAGTACAGAGCCCTGCGGAACACCATTAATCACAGACCTCCAACTGGAAAAAGACCCCTCCACTGTTACCCTCTGTCTTCTATGGCTAAGCCAGTTCTCCACCCATCTCGCTAGCTCACCTTTTATCCTGTGAGATTTAACCTTTTGCACCAGCCTGCCATGAGGAACTTTGTCAAATGCTTTACTAAAATCCATATATTCGACATCCACGGCCCTTCCCTCGTCAATCGTTTTTGTCACCTCCTCAAAAAACTCAACCAAATTTGTGAGGCATGACCTCCCTCATACAAAACCACGCTGTCTATCGCAAATGAGATTATTCAGTTCTAAATGCGCATATATCCTATCTCTAAGAATCTTCTCCAACAATTTCCCTACCACGGACGTCAAGCTCACTGGCCTATAATTACCTGGGTTATCCTTGCTACCCTTCTTAAATAATGGGACCACATTTGCTATCCTCCAATCCTCTGGGACCTCACCTGTGTCCAGTGAAGAGACAAAGATTTCTGTTAGAGGTCCAGCAATTTCATCTCTTGCCTCCCTGAGGAGTCTTGGATAGATGCAAGTCCAGGAGGCAAGCTGTGGGGGTTACTGATAATGTGACATAAATTCAACATCCCGGTTTAGGCCGTCCTCATGTGTGCGGAACTTGGCTATCAGTTTCTGCTCAGCGACTCTGCGCTGTCGTGTGTCGTGAAGGCTGCCTTGGAGAACGCCTTCACGACACACGACAGCGCAGAGTCGCTGAGCAGAAACTGATAGCCAAGTTCCGCACACATGAGGACGGCCTAAACCGGGATGTTGGATTTATGTCACATTATCAGTAACCCCCACAGCTTGCCTCCTGGACTTGCAGGCTGTCCTGTCTGGAGACAATACACATCTCTTTAACCTGTGCTTAATGTTCCCTCCACCCATTGTCTGTATCTTTAAGATCTGGCTGGTTGTAGGGATTCGCATTCTAATCAGTATTCTGTAACTTGATTTCTGTGTCTCTGTGCCCTGTTTGAGAGCACATTTCCACTCCATCTGATGAAGGAGCAGCGCTCCAAAAGCGAATGGTATTTGCTACCAAATAAACCTGTTGGACTTTAACCTGGTGTTGTTAAAACTCTTACATTATATAACCTTACCATAACACTCCAACTTTTATACTCGATACTCTGATTTATAAAGGCCAATGTACCAAAGGCACTCTTCACGACCCTATCCACCTGTGACGTCACTTTTAGGGAATTCTGAACCTGTATTCACAGATCCCTCTGTTCAACTGCACTCTTCAGAGTCCTATCATTTATCCTGTACATTCTACTTTGGTTCGTCCTTCCAAAGTGCAATATCTCACACTTGTCTGCGTTAAATTCCATTTGCCATTTTTCAACCCATTTTTCTAGTTGGTCCAAATCCCTCTGCAAGCTTTGAAAACCTTCCTCACTGTCTACTACACCTCCAATCTTGTATCATCAGCAAATTTGCTGATCCAATTTACCACATTATCATCCAGATCATTGATATAGATGACAAACAACAATGGACCCAACACCGATCCCTGCAGCCTCCACTCAGAGAAGCAATCCTCCACAACCACTCTCTGGCTTCTTCCATTGAGCCAGTGTCTAATACAATTTACTACCTCCCCATGTATACCCAGCGACTGAACCTTCCTAACTAACCTCCCATGATGCTCCTTGTCAAAGGATACCCAGCGACTGAACCTTCCTAACCAGTTAAGAAAAAACACAACAACACGTTTATTCATTGGTGGGATTGTTGTCAGTGCAGCCTCAATGGGCCGAATGGCCGCCTTCTGTACTGTAGGGATTCTATGTAACCATACTGACTGATAGGAATCATGGTTTGTCTTCTGACTGCTTTGGCTGTCTTCTACCCTCCCGATGTGGAGATGCCGGCGTCTACCCTCCCCAGCAGAGTTGGAAACATGAGGTTCAGTCCAGGTCTGACTCAATGGCTCATTAACAACTCTGCTGGTGGGATTCCTGTTGTTGCATGTGAAGTAGTTCTATAGCCAAAAAGGAATTGTGAGATTTTGGTCTCCTGACTGCTTCTTTAAGCAAGACTTAAAGGTTTGGATGGCTCATCCAGCTAGTCCGTTGGATGCTGGGTGATAAGGCGCAGTCCTAATGTGCTTATACCATTGAGGACAGTGAAATTCTGAAACTCAGCACTCGTGAAGGCTGTCCATTATCAGACACGATGACTTCTGGTATTCCATGTATGGAAAAACACTGGTGCAATTTTGCAGCTGCTAGCGTGTGATGTCAGAGACTTCACCTCAAACTCTTCCAACCACTTTGAATGTGCATCAACAAGGAGCAAAAACATTGTGTCCACGAATGGACCAACATCATCAATGTGGACCCATGCCCATGGTCGGCCAGGCCACTCCCAAGGGTGCAGTGGAGTTGCAGCAGGCAACCTTTGTTACAATAGGCTCTCAATGTCAGCATCAATGTCAACCCACTAGGCATAACACCTGGCAAGCATCTTCATCTTATTTATACCCAGATGGGCACTGCACAATTCAACTACCGGCAACCCCCTTCCTGATACAGGGACAACTAATCTTGCTCCCCAAAGCATGATGCCACCTTGGTAATTCAACTAACCTTTTTGTATAAAAACAGTTTCATCGCTTCTGAAGCTGGCTCATTAGAACATAAGAACATAAGAAATAGGAGCAGGAGTAGGCCATCTAGCCCCTCGAGCCTGCCCCGCCATTCAATAAGATCATGGCTGATCTGATAGTGGTTTAGTTCCACTTACCCGCCTGCTCCCCATAACCCTTAATTCCCTTACTGATCAGAAATCTATCTACCTGTGACTAAACATATTTAACGAGGTAGCCTCCACTGCTTCAATGGGCAGAGAATTCCAGTGATTCACTACCCTCTGAGAGAAGAAGTTCCTCCTCAACTCTGTTCTAAACTGACTCCCCCTTATTTTGAGGCTGTGTTCTCTAGTTCTTGTTTCCTTTCTAAGTGGAAAGAATCTCTCTGTCTCTACCCTGTCTAGCCCCTTCATTATCTTATATGTCTCTATAAGATCTCCCCCTCAGCCTTCTAAACTCCAACGAGTACAGGCCCAATCTACTCAATCTCTCCTCATAAACTAACCCCCTCATCTCCAGTATCAACCTGGTGAACCTTCTCTGTACTCCCTCCAAGGCTAATATATCCTTCCGCAAATAAGGGGACCAAAATTGCACACAGTACTCTAGTTGCGGCCTCACCAGTGCCTTGTACAATTGCAGCAAGACCTCCCTGCTTTTATACTCCATCCCCTTCGTGATAAAGGACAACATTCCATTTGCCTTCTTGATCACCTGCTGCACCTGCAAACTGAGTTTTTGCGATTCATGTTCAAGGACCCCCAGGTCCCTCTGCACAGTAGCATGTTGTAATTTTTCACCATTTAAATAATAATCCATTTTACTATTATTCCTTCCAAAGTGGATAATCTCACACTTGTCAACGTTATACTCCATCTGCCAGATCCTCGCCCACTCAGCCTATCCAAATCTCTCTGCAGACTTTCTGCATCCTCCACGCAATTCGCTTTCCCACTCATCTTTGTGTCATCCGCAAACTTTGTTACCCTACACTCGGTCCCCTCCTCCAGATCGTCTATGTATATGGTAAACAGTTGAGGCCCCAGCACCGATCCCTGCGGCACGCCACTAGTCACCAACTGCCAACCAGAAAAGCACCCATTTATTCCAACTCTCTGCTTCCTGTTAGATAGACAATCCTCAATCCACGCTAACACTTTACCCCCAACTCCGTGTACCTTAATCTTCTGCAGCAAACTTTTGTGAGGCATCTTATCGAACGCCTCCTGGAAATCCAAAAACACCACATCCACCGGTTCCCCTCTGTCAACTGCACTCGTTACATCTTCATAAAAATCCAGTAAATTCGTCAAACACGACTTTCCCTTCATGAATCCATGCTGCGTCTGCTTGATCGAACCATTTTTTTCCAGGTGTCCTGCTATTCCTTCTTTAATGATGGATTCCAGCAATTTCCCAACTACGGACGTTAAGCTAACCGGCCTGTAGTTACCCGCCTTTTATCTACCTCCTTTTTTAAACAGCGGCGTCACATTAGCTGTTTTCCAATCAGCCGGCACTTCCCCAGAGTCCAGCGAATTTTGATAAATTACAGCCAGCGCATCTGCTATTACTTCTGCCATTTCTTTCAGTACCCTGGGGTGCATTCCATCCGGGCCCGGGGACTTGTCTACCTTTAGTCCCATTAGCCTACCAAGCACTACCTCTTTAGTAATAGTAATCGTTTTAAGGACCTCACCCTCTACTGTCCCACGACCGTCAATTTTCGGTAAGCTATTTGTGTCCCCTACCGTGAAGACCGACACAGGAAACTTGTTTAAGGCCTCGGCCATTTCCTCATTTCCCATTATTAAATCCCCCTTCTCATCTTCTAAAAACTTTTACTATCAGTTTTTATATTTTGTGCTAGTTTAGTTTCATAATCTATCTTTCCTTTCTTTATCGCTTTAGAACATAGAAAAAATACAGCACGAACAGGCCCTTCGGCCCACAAGTTGCGCCGGTCATGTCCCTACCTAAATAGGCTTACCTATAACCCTCAATCGTATTAAGTCCCATGTACTCATCCAGAAGTCTCTTAAAAGACCCTATCAAGTTTGCCTCCACCACCACTGACGGCAGCCGATTCCACTCACCCACCACCCTCTGAGTGAAAAACTTACCCCTGACATCTCCTCTGTACCTACTCCCCAGCACCTTAAACCTGTGTCCTCTTGTAGCAGCCATTTCAGCCCTGAGAAAAAGCCTCCGAGAATCCACCCGTTCGATACCTCTCAACATCTTGTACATCTCTATCAGGTCACCTCTCATTCTTCGTCTCTCCAAGGAGAAAAGACCGAGCTCCCTCAACCTATCCTCATAAGGCATGCCAACCAATCCAGGAAATGTCCTTGTAAATCTTCTCTGCAACCTTTCAATAATTTCCACATCCCTCCTGTAATGAGGTGACCAGAACTGAGCCAAGTACTCCAAGTGGGGTCTGACGAGGGTCTTATAAAGCTGCATCATTATCTCCCGACTCCTAAACTCAATCCCTCGATTGATGAAGGCCAGCACACCATACGCCTTCTTAACCACCTCCTCTACCAGCGAGGCCGATTTAAGAGTCCTATGGACCTGGACCCTAAGGTCCTTCTGATCCTCTACACTGCTAAGAGTCTTACCCTTGATATTATACTCCTTCATCCCATTTGACCTGCCAAAATGGACCACTACACATTTATCCAGGTTGAAGTCCATCTGCCACTTCTCCGCCCAGTCTTGCATCCTATCTATGTCACGCTGCAGCTTCTGACATCCCTCCAACCTATCCACAACACCACCAACCTTCGTGATGTCGGCAAACTTACCAACCCATCCCTCCACTTCCTCATCTAGGTCATTTATGAAAACGACAAACAGCAAGGGTCCCAGAACAGATCCCTGGGGCACTCCACTGGTGACCGACCTCCATTCAGAAAAAGACCCACCTACAACCACTCTGCCTTCTGCAGGCAAGCCAGTTCTGAATCCACAAGGCAACAGCCCCTTGGATCCCATGCCCTCTCACTTTCTCGAGAAGTCTTGCATGGGGGACCTTATCGAACACCTTGCTGAAGTCCACGTAAACCACATCTACCACTTTTCCTTCGTCAATGTGTTTAGTCACATTTTCAAAGAACTCCACCAGGCTCGTAAGGCACGATTTGCCTTTGACAAAGCCGTGCTGACTACTTTTGAGCATACTAAACTTCTCTAAATGTTCATAAATCCTGTCCCTCAGGATCTTCTCCATCAACTTACCAACCACTGAGGTTAGACTCACCGGTCAGTAATTTCCTGGGCTTTCCCTATTCCCTTTCTTGAATATAGGAACCACATCCGCAATTCTCCAATCCTCCGGAACCTCTCCCGTCTCCATCGACGACGCAAAGATCATCGCCAGAGGCTCTGCAATCTCTTCCCTCGCCTCCCACAGTAACCTAGGGTACATCCCATCCGGTCCCGGTGACTTATCTATCTTGACGCTGTTCAAAATTTCCAACACATTCTCTTTCTTAATGTCCACATACTCAATCTTTTCAGTCCGCCTCAATCCTGTAGTACAACCACCCAGGTCTTTTTCCACCGTGAATACCGAGGTAAAATATTCATTTAAGCACCTCTGCTATTTCTTCCGGTTCTGTACAGACTTTCTCACCTTCACCTTTTATAGGTCCTATTCCTTCACATCTCATCCTTTTACTCTTCACATATTTATAGAACGCCTTAGGGTTCTCCTTAATCCTACCTGCCAAGGCCTTCTCGTGACCCCTTCTGGCTCTCCTAATTTCCTTCTTTAGTCCCTTCCTACAAGCCGTATACTCATGTGGATCCCTATCTTCGCCAAGCTCTCTGAACCTTTTGTACGCTTTCCTTTTCTTTCTCACTCGGTTCAGCGCAGCTTTCGTGCACCACGGTTCCCGTAACCTACCAACACCTCCCTGTCTCATCGGAACATTATCATGCAGAACTCCGGACAAACATTCCTTGAAAATCTGTCACCTTACTTCAGTACTTTTCCTCGAGAATGCCTCCTTCCAATTTACGCCTCTAATCTCCTGCCTGATGGCTTCATATTTCACTTTCCTAGCTTGCCTGGTCCTATCTCTTTGCAATGCTAGCGTAAAGGAGATAGAGTTATGATCACTCTCCCCAAGATGCTCCCCCACTGAGAGATCCGACACCTGTCCCGGCTCATTAGCCAGTACCAGACCGAGTACAGCCTCTCCTCTTGTAGGCTTATCCACATGCTGTGTCAGAAAACCCTCCTAGAATCATAGAATCATAGAAACCCTACAGTGCAGAAGGAGGCCATTCGGCCCATCGAGTCTGCACCGACCACAATCCCACCCAGGCCCCAGCCCCACATATTTACCCGCTAATCCCTCTAACCTGTGCATCCCAGGACTCTAAGGGGCAATTTTAGCATGGCCAATCAACCTAACCCGCACATCTTTGGACTGTGGGAGGAAACCGGAGCACCCGGAGGAAACCCACGCAGACACAAGGAGAATGTGCAAACTCCACACACAGTGACCCGAGCCGGGAATCGAACCCAGGTCCCTGGTGTTGTGAAGCAGCAATGCTAACCACTGTGCTACCGTGCCGCCCTAAGTATCCAGTCCTGTCCCTGTCCCCAAGTCTCCATAATGGCCACCACATCACACTTCCAAGCATCGATCCACACTCTAAGCTCATCCACTTTATTCACTACACTCCTGGCGTTAAAATAGACACATCTTAAACCTTTGGTCTGAGCTCTCCCCTTCTCCATCACCCGTCTATTCTCCCTCCTACACTGTCTCCAATCCTTCTCTATTTGCGGGCTAACCTCCTCGCTCTCAGTCACCTCATCACGATTCCCTCCCCCCAACCTTTCTAGTTTAAAATCTCCCCAGTAGCAAAGAACAAACAAAGAACAATACAGCACAGGAACAGGCCCTTTGGCCCTCCAAGCCCATGCCGCTCCCTGGTCCAAACTAGACCATTCTTTTGTATCCCTCCATTCCCACTCCGTTCATATGGCTGTCTAGATAAGTCTTAAACATTCCCAGTGTGTCCGCCTCCACCACCTTGCCTGGCAGCGCATTCCAGGCCCCCACCACCCTCTGTGTAAAATATGTCCTTCTGATATCTGTGTTCAACCTCCCCCCCTTCACCTTGAACCTATGACCCCTCGCGAACGTCACCACCGACCTGGGGAAAAGCTTCCCACCGTTCACCCTATCTATGCCTTTCATAATTTTATACACCTCTATTAAGTCTCCCCTCATCCTCCGTCTTTCCAGGGAGAACAACCCCAGTTTCCCCAATCTCTCCTCGTAACTAAGCCCCTCCATACCAGGTAACATTCTGGTAAACCTCCTCTGTACTCTCTCCAAAGCCTCCACGTCCTTCTGGTAGTGTGGCGACCAGAACTGGACACAGTATTCCAGATGTGGCCAAACCAACGTTCTATACAGCGGCAACATCAGACCCCAACTTTTATACTCTATGCCCCGTCCTATAAAGGCAAGCATGCCATATGCCTTCTTCACCACCTTCTCCACCTGTGACGTCACCTTCAAGGATCTGTGGACTTGCACACCCAGGTCCCTCTGCGTATCTACACCCTTTATGGTTCTGCCATTTATCATATAGCTCCTCCCTACATTATTTCTACCAAAATGCATCACTTCGCATTTATCAGGATTGAACTCCATCTGCCATTTCTTTGCCCAAATTTCCAGCCTATCTATATCCTTCTGTAGCTTCTGACAATGCTCCTCACTATCTGCAAGTCCTGCCAATTTTGTGTCATCCGCAAACTTACTGATCACCCCAGTTACACCTGCTTCCAGATCATTTATATAAATCACAAACAGCAGAAGTCCCAATACAGAGCCCTGCGGAACACCACTAGTCACAGGCCTCCAGCCGGAAAAAGACCCTTCCACTACCACCCTCTGTCTTCTGTGACCAAGCCAGTTCTCCACCCATCTAGCCACCTCCCCCTTAATCCCATGAGATCCAACCTTTTTCACCAGCCTACCATGAGGGACTTTGTCAAACGCTTTACTAAAGTCCATATAGACGACATCCACGGCCCTTCCCTCGTCAACCATTTTGGTCACTTCTTCAAAAAACTCCACCAGGTTAGTGAGGCATGACCTCCCTCTCACAAAACCATGCTGACTATCGTTAATGAGTTTATTCCTTTCTATATGCGCATACATCCTATCTCTAAGAATCCTCTCCAACAACTTCCCGACCACGGACGTCAAGCTCACCGGCCTATAATTACCCGGGTTATCCTTCCTACCCTTCTTAAATAATTGGACCACATTAGCTATCCTCCAATCCTCTGGGACCTCACCTGCGTCCAGTGACGAGACAAAGATTTGCGTCAGAGGCCCAGCGATTTCATCTCTCGTCTCCCTGAGCAGCCTTGGATAGATTCCATCAGGCCCTGGGGATTTGTCAGTCTTTAAATTCTCTAACAAACCTAACACTTCCTCCTTTGTAATGGAGATTTTCTCCAACGGTTCAACACTCCCCTCCGAGACACTCCCAGTCAACACATCCCTCTCCTTTGTGAATACCGACGCAAAGTATTCATTTAGGATCTCCCCTACTTCTTTGGGCTCCAAGCATAATTCCCCACTTTTGTCCCTGAGAGGTCCGATTTTTTCCCTGACAACCCTTAGCCAACCTTCCTGGCCAGGATATTGGTCCCCCTGGGATTCAAGTGCCATCCGTCTTTTTTGTACAGGTCACACCTTCCCCTAAAGAGGTCCCAATGATCCAGGAACCTGAATCCCTGCCCCCCGCTCCAGTCCCTCAGCCATGCATTCATCCTCCACCTCACTCCATTCCTGCTCTCACTTTCCCGTGGCACAGGCAGCAATCCTGAGATTACTACCTTTGCGTTCCTCCTTCCCAACTGTCTACCTAACTTTCAATATTCTCTTTTCATGACCCCTTCCCTCTTCCTACCTATGTCAGCGGTACCAATATGTACCACGACCTCTGGTTCCTCTCCCTCCCACCTCAGGATATCTGGGATGCGATCAGAGCCATCCCGGATCCCGGCACCAGGGAGGCAGACCACCATCCGAGACTCCCGTCTGCCTCCGCAAAAACACCTGTCCGACCCCCTTACTAGAAATCATAGAAACCCTACAGTGCAGAAGGAGGCCATTCGGACCATCGAGTCTGCACCGACCACAATCCCACCCAGGCCCTACCCCCACATATTTTACCCGCTAATCCCTCTAACCTACGCATCCCAGGACTCTAAGGGGCAATTTTTTTAACCTGGCCAATCAACCTAACCCGCACATCTTTGGACTGTGGGTGGAAACCGGAGCACCCGGAGGAAACCCACGCAGACACGAGGAGAATGTGCAAACTCCACACAGACAGTGACCCGAGCCGGGAATCGAACCCGGGACCCTGGAGCTGTGAAGCAGCAGTGCTAACCACTGTGCTACCGTGCCGCCCTCTGTTGAGTCCCCGATTAATACTGCCTTCCTCCTCCTTTCCTTAGCCCCCTGAGTTACAGGGCCGGACTCTGCTCCAGAGACATGGCCACTGCTGCTTCCCCCAGGTGGGCTGTCCCCCCCAGCAGTACTCAGACAGGAGTACTTATTGTGAAGGGGCACATCCACCGGGGTGCTCTCTATCACCCGAGCTTTCCCCTTCCTGGACGTTACCCACTTGTCTGCCTCCCATGGCCCTGGTGTGACCACCTGCTGATAGCTCCTGTCTATCATCTCCTCATTTTCCCTAACCAGATGAAGATCCTCGAGCTGCAGTTCCAGTTCTCTAAAAATGGTCCCTTCAGAACCGCAGTTCGACACACCCATCACAGATATGGACGTCCGGGAGGCCAGGAGCCTCCAGGACCTCCCACATCCTACATTGGGAACAACAGACTGGCCTCACACTCATAATTTCCCTTCTTATTTCAAGGAACACAGAGAAACGTACTTAAGAATTAAACTTATCCCGCCTCACCCTTTCCGCCTAAGCCCTTAGAGCCTTAGCCCTTCAGCTCTCACTCTGCGCCCTTCTCACTCCGCTGCCCGCTAACAACACTGCCCGCTGAATAGTGCAGCCTGCTTTTAAACCTCCTGCGCGCTGAAGAAAAATTTGACCCTTCCCAGAACACCCAGCGTCCTACTTCCGGGTTAGAGTTCAAAGTTTATTTTTTTTTAAAACACCCACGAAAAAGTAATTTAAACTAAATTAAAAGTGTTATTTTTAAACTAGTTGTTCTTTGTTGTTTTTTAAAGCTTTCCCAATCTTCTAATTCCCCACTAGTTTTGGCCACTGTGTACGCATCGGTTTTAATTTAATACTCTTCTTTATTTCCTTAGTTATCCACGGCTGATTATCCCTTTTTTTACATTCCTTCTTTCGCCCATTCCATCAGTATCCTATGGCTTGCTTTGGACAGCAGTGGATTCCACTGGTCCAGTACTTGATCTGTTTCATGTCTAAGAAATTCAATGCCATGACAATTTCCCGCAATGCTCTTCCACAGGTAGTTAACTGAGTGCATCTGGCATTCACAGTACATGTTCCAGGTCAGTGCTTGAAGGTATATTTATAGGTGGAGAAGATGAATGCCCATTGCTGAAGTCTTGCCAATTCGATTGGCAGAAAAGGTCTGTCTTGTTTAAAAAGACACTGAAGTAGTTTGTGATCAGAAACAAAGGATTACACCCCATGGAAGACAAGGCCAAAGTCGTAAAGGAGTGCGGCACAGTAGCACAGTGGTTAGCACTGCTGCTTCACAGCTCCAGGGTCCCGGGTTCGATTCCCGGCTTGGGTCACTGTCTGTGTGGAGTTAAACCTAACCTGGTGTTGTTAAACTTCTTACTGTGTTTACCCCAGTCCAACGTCGGCAGCTCCACATCGTGTGGAGTTTGCACATTCTCCTCGTGTCTGCGTGGGTTTCCTCCGGGTGCTCCGGTTTCCTCCCACAGTCCAAAGATGTGCAGGTTAGGTTGATTGGCCAGGTTAAAAATTGCCCCTTAAGAGTCCTGAGATGCGTAGGTTAGAGGGATTAGCGGGTAAATATGTGGGAGTAGGGCCTGGGTGGGATTGTGGTCGGTGCAGACTCGATGGGCCGAATGGCCTCCTTCTGCACTGTAGGGTTTCTATGTTTCATTTCTATGTAACAGAGTAAAGCTATTGCTGCATGAAGTGTCTTTATCGTAAGTATGTGGGTGGGTTGACTGAGTGAATCCCTTTCCACACTTGGAGCAGGTGAACGGTCTCTTTCTCTCTGATCAGAAACAGTGCCTACCATACAAATACTGGTGGAATTTCTTGACACCAAAAATTAATTGATAATTCCTCTTTCTCAATTTGCGAGTAACCTTTTTCAGCTTCTGAGAGGGTTCTTGAGACATACGCTATTGGCATTTCAGATCCATTGTCCATCTCATGGGACAACATGGTACCAACGACATGTGGAGAAGCATCGCAGGTTAATACCAATTTCTTAGATAGGTCGAAATGTACAAATTTTGAATAATGCATCAAAGCTTTACTCTGTTAAAAGCTTCTTTCTGGAGCATCTTCCAAAACTAACACTGATGCTTCTTTAGCAGCTTATGCCAGGGGTCAATAGCGTCAACAAATTCTGTAAAATATGCCAAAAGTAATTAATCATTTGTAAAAATGACTTGAGCTCTGGTGTGTTTTTGGAGACTGGTGGTTCCCAAAGTGGTAAATGCGGGGTCACTTTTAACATTTAAGAAAAACTTGGATGGGTTCATGGATGAGAGGGGTGTGGAGGGATATGGTCCAAGTGCAGGTCAGTGGGACTAGGCAAAAAATGGTTCGGCACAGACAAGAAGGGCCAGAAGGCCTGTTTCTGAGCTGTAATTTTCTATGGTTCTATGGTGCCTCCTTTATGGCTTTGGCCTTGTCTTCCATGGGTGTAATCCTTGTGCATCTACAGAGTACCCGAGGTAGGCTAGCTCATTGTCTTGAAAAGTACATTTCTCCTTAATGAGGCAAACTACAGCCTCTTGGAATCTCTTTAGCACCTCCTCTAAGTTAGCTAGGTGCTTGGCTTCTGTTGATCAAGTTATAAGAACATCATCAAGGTATGCTATAGCTTGTGGCAGTCCTTCCAGCAGACTTTGCATTGTCCTCTTGAAAATAGATCAGGCTGACAACTAGAACAAACCTTTGTGCTTTTATCATGATATAACCTCAGGAAGCGTTGTCTAATTTAAGAGTGTTGAGGAGGTGACCAGGTGTATAGATGAGAGCAGTGCAGTGTATGTAGTTTAAATGAATTTCAGCAAGGCCTTTGACAAGGTCCCACATGGGAGACTTGTAGAGTCATAGTCATAGAGTCAGAGAGGTTTACAGCATGGAAACAGGCCCTTCGGCCCAACTTGTCCATGTTGCTCTTTTTTTAAAACCCCTAAGCTAATCCCAATTGCCCGCATTTGGCCCATATCCCTCTATACCCATCTTATCCTGAATCTATCATCAAGGAAGAAATAGGGAGACATTTGGATATAAATTGTCCCATTGGTAAGACGCAGCATAGGTTCATGAAGGGCAGGTCATGTTTGACTAATTTGGTGGAATTCTTTGAGGACATTACATATGCAGTGGACAATGGGGAACCTGTGGATGTGGTGTATCTGGATTTCCAGAAGGCATTTGACAAGGTGCCGCACCAAAGATTGCTACATAAGATAAAGGTGCACGGTGTTACGGATAATGTTTAGCATGGATAGAGGATTGGTTAACTAACAGAAAGCAAAGAGTGGGGGTAAATGGGTATTGTTCTGGTTGGCGATCAGTGACTACTGGTGTGCCTCAGGGATCAGTGTTGGGACCGCAATTGTTTACGATTTAATAGATGATTTGGAGTTGGGGACCAAGTGTAGTGTGTCAAAATTCGTAGATGACACTAAGATGGGTGGCAGAGCAAAGTGCGCAGAGGATGCTGAAAGTCTGCAAAGGGATATAGAGAATCTAAGTGAGTGAGAGAGGGTCTGGCAGATGGAGTACAATGTTGGTAAATGTGAGGTCATCCATTTTGGTAGGAATAACAGCAAAATGGACTATTATTTAAATGGTAAAAAATTGCAGCATGCTGCTGTGCAGAGGGACCTGGGTGTCCTTGTGCAGGAATCTCAAGGAGTTGGTGTGCAGGTGCAGCAGGTAATTAAGAAGGCAAATAGAATTTTGTCCTTCATTGCTAGAGGGATGGAGTTTAAAAACAGCGAGATTATGTTGCAGCTGTATAAGGTGCTGGTGAGGCCACACCTGGAGTACTGTGTACAGTTTTGGTCTCCTTACTTGTGAAAAGATATACTGGCACTGGAGTGGGTGTAGAGGAGATTCACTAGGTTGATTCTGGAGTTGAGAGGGTTGGCTTATGAGGAGAGACTGAGTAGACTGCGGCTATACTCATTGGAATTCAGAAGAATGAGGGGAGATCTTATAGAAACATATAAGATTATGAAGGGAATAGATAAGATAGAAGCAGGGAAGTTGTTTCCACTGGCGGGTGAAACTAGAACTAGGGGCATAGCCTCAAAATAAGGGGAAGCAGATTTAGGACTGAGTTGAGGAGGAACTTCTTCACACAAAGGGTTGTGAATCTGTGGAATTCCCTGCCCAGTGAAGCAGTTGAGGCTACCTCATTGATTGTTTTTAAGGCAAGGATAGATACATTTTTGAACAGTAAAGGAATTAAGGGTTATGGTGAGCTGGCGAGTAAGTGGAGCTGAGTCCACAAAAAGATCAGCCATGATCTTATTGAATGGCGGAGCAGGCTCAAGGGGCTAGATGGCCTACTCCTGCTCCTAGTTCTTATGTTCTTATTACCCATGTAACTGTCTAAATGCTTTTTAAAACACAAAATTGTACCTGCCTCTACTACTACCTCTGGCAGCTTGTTCCAGACACTCACCACCCTCTGTGTGAGTAAAGGTAAATGCACATTGGATACAGGACAATTGGATAAAGTGGATTCAAAATTGGCTCAGTTGTAGGCGACAGGGCAATGACAGAAGTCGGCTTTAGTGACTGGAGACCAGTGTCCAGTGGCGTACCGCAAGGATCTGTGTTGGGCCCCTATTATTCATCATTTATATAAACAACATTGATGACTATGTGGGGGTAGGATTAGTAAGTTTGCGGATGACACAAAGACTGGCCGGATGGCTAACAGTGAGGTGGAGTGTTTTGGGCTACAAGAAGATATGGACGGAATGGTCAAGTAGGCAGATAAGTGGCAGATGGAATTTAATCCTGAAAAGTGAGGTGATACACTTTGGAAGGAATAATTTGACAAGGAAGTATTTAATGAACGGCATGACAGTCGGAAGTTCTGTGGAACAAAGGGACCTCAGAATGTTTGGCCACAGATCTCTGAAAGTGGAAGGGTTTGTTAGTAGGGTGGTGAAAAAGGCATATGGGTCACTTGTGTTTATCAATCGAGGCATAGATTACAAAAGCAGGGAAGTCATGTTGGAGTTGTATAGAACTTTGGTGAGGCCACAGCTAGAGCACTGTATGCAGTTCTGGTCACCACATTATAGGGAGGATGTGATTGCACTGGAGGGGGTGCAGAGGAGATTCACCAGGATGCTGCCTGGGATGGAACATTTAAGTTATGAAGAGAGACTGGATAGGCTTGGGTTATTTTCATTGGAGCAGAGAAGACTGAGGGGCAACCTGATTGAGGTGTACAAGATTATGAGAAACATGGACAGAGTGGATAAAGAGCTGTTTTTCCTCATGTCCCCTCTACAACTTCTGCCACTTATCTTGAACTTATGCCCGCTCGTTCTAGAATTCTTTAGCGAGAGAAACAATTTTATCCTGTCCATTCTAACACTTCCCCTTATAATTTTGTACACTTCCATCAAGTCACCCCTCAGCCTTCAGTGTTCCAAGGAAAATAACTCCAGATATCCAATCTCTCCTCATAGCTACACTTTTCTAGCCCTGGCAACATTCTTGTGAACCTCCTTTGCACTATCTCCAGAGCAATTATGTGGTGACCAGAATTGCACACAATACTCCAATTGTGGCCTCACCAGTGTTTTATGCAATTCCAAAATATGTGTGACTCCTATCCAGTTTTGCGTAAGACTGACCTCTGGCCAGTTTTGCATACAGGTCTTCAATTGCTGGGATTAGATATTTGTCTAACTTGGCAGCCTGATTAACTGTTAACTTGTAGTCCCCACAAATGCGGGCAGTCCTGCCTGGCTTCAACATGGGGCTCTGGAAGCTGCCCATTCCACAACCTGAACTGGTTGGATAATGCCCAATTCTTCCTAGCTCTTTAATTCAGCATCCACCTTTTCTCATAGGTCGCCTCTGGATTCACATAGATTTTCGCCTGCAGGCTTTTTATCTTGGCTAACTCGTCATAGAAGATGCTATCATGGATCTTCTTCGAGCAATCCTCCTTCCCACACTTGGAAGATCTTGGTCCATTTTAACTTGATTTCCTTAAGCCAATCATGACCCAAAAGGCTTTGTCCTTGGCCTGGCACTATTATTACTGGAAGCTGAGTAGCCCAGAGAGTGCGGGTACTGTTGTTGTGGATGGTTTCTTCTGTGTAAGTTGTTAACCTTGCTGCAGTACTCTTCAAATTCAATGGCTGGGTTCCTTCTCTCAAGTACCGAAACATATGTTGACCTATCACCATGATGTGGAGATGCCGGCGTTGGACTGGGGTAAACACAGTAAGAAGTCTAACAACACCAGGTTAAAGTCCTGTTAATAAACCTGCTGGACTTTAACCTGGCGTTGTTAGACTTCTTACTGGACCTATCACCATAGCAGAGGCCTTGGTGTCTACTTCCATCTTAAGAGACTTTCCATTTATCAGGAGCATTACAGTATTGGGGGCTGTCTTGCCCACTTTCATGTTAAACAGGGAGTGTCACTGGTGCTAGCTTCTGCCACATTTGATACTTGTGACACTGTACTTAATTGACTACTAGGTAGACTTGACTAGATTTGATTTTGCACCAATGCCTGTGACAGAAAAAAAAAGCATTCAATCTCTTTATACCTGCAGGATTCAAGGGATGGTTGCCCCCACAATGGTAAATTCTGCTTCAATCTTTGTTGATTGATTTCCTCTTCTAAATTTTCTTGTTTTATTTATGGCTGAATTTGGTTCCTGCTTTACTGTTACATCTTCATTTTTGGTGCCACTACGGACTGCAGATTCCCACCCTAACTTTGTAACTTTTGTGCACCTTTTTCAGCGCTCTCCATTGCCAGCACTAACTCCAACGCTCACTTCAAATTTATATCTGCCTCTGCTTCCATTGAATGGCTTCATTATTCACCCCACATATCATTCAAAGTGGCTCAAAGTTTGCTTCAACTTGGAGATATAAATCACAATAGTTTTCTGTGGGGCTCTCTCCCTTGAATTAAACTTAAATCTCTGCAATGTTACTAATGGTTTCAGATGAAAATGTGACTACCAATTCAACAACCTCACTGAATGACTTGGAGTCGGGCACACTGGGGGTTAAGATGGCGAGGCAAATGGCAAGTCTAGGTCCCACACACATTCAGGAGGATTGCCTTTCAAAAAGATCTTTCTATCCAAATAGGGGCATTTTTGTACTTTGTCTCAACTTCAACGGAAACTATGTACTCAAAGTTTGAGGCTCACTTTTACCAATGTAATAATTCTTGTTCACTAATTAAGGGAAAAATAACAACATATTTATTTACAGATAACAGCTATATAGAGGCTTGCAGTCTTGTGACTGCAGCCAGCTTCTGAGAAGGCTTTGGAACAGAAATCCAAGCTCACCAGAGTGATCCCCACCCTCTGCTCCTGATTGGTCCCCCAGGATATACTGCACAAAAACAAATCATTTGATCCGATCAGTGCACGCTGGCATTTATGTTCCACTTGAATCTCCTTCCATTTTTCCCTCATCAAAATCTATCTTAATCTTCTATTCCTTTTTCCCTTATTAGAAATCATGTTGCAGCTATATAAAACCTTGGTTAGGCTGCATTTGGAATATTGTGTGCAGTTCTGGTCACCACACTATCAGTTGGACATGGAAGCTTTGGAGAGAGTACAAAAAACGTTCACCAGGATGTTGTCTGGTCTCGAGGGTGTCGGCTATGAGGAGAGGTTGAATAAACTAGGATTGTTTTCACTGGGAAGACGGAGGCTGAGGGGAGACCTGATAGTGGTCTATAAAATTATGAGAGGCATAGACAGGGTGGACAGTCAGAGGCTTTTCCAGGGATGGAAGTGTCAATTACAAGGGGGCACAGGCTCAAGGTGAGAGGGGGAAAGTTTAACGGAGATGTGCGGGGGAAGTTTTTCACGCAGAGAGTGGTGGGTGCCTGGAACACGCTCTCAGTGGAGGTGGTGGAAGCAGGCATATTAGCAAGATTTAAGAAGCATCTGGATGGGTACATGAATAGGGAGGAAATAGAGGGATATGGACTGAGTAAGGGCTAAAGGTTTTTTTTTAAAGTTAGGGCATCATGATCGGCACAGGCTTGGAGAGCCGAAGGGCCCGTTCCTGTGTTCTACTGTTCTTTGTGCTTTGAAATACAAGGAAATAGAGTGGAGATGGAGGAGAGATTTCACGCTCTGAAGTTGTTGAACTTAATGTTTAGTCCGGAAGACTGTAAAGTGCCCAATCATAGAAACATAGAAATTAGAAGTAGGAGTAGGCCATTTGGCCCTTTGAGCCTGCGCCGCCATTCACTTTGATCATGGCTGATCATCAAATTCAATATCCAGATCCTGCCTTCCTCCCATATCCCTTGATCCCTTTAGCCCCAAGAGCTACGTCTAAATTCTTCTTGAAATCAGACAATGTTTTGGCCTCAACTCGATTCTGCGGTAGTGAATTCCAAACATTCACCACCCTCTGGGTGAAGAAATTTCTCCTCACCTCAGTTCTAAAAGGTTTACCCCTTATCCTCAAACTATGACCCCAAGGTCAGGACTCCCCCACCATTGGGAACATTCTTTCTGAATCTACCCTGCCCAACCCTGTTAGAATTTTTAAAGTTTCAATGAGATCCCCTCTCAATCTTCTAAACACCAGTGAACATAATCCTAACCGACTTAGTCTCTCCTCATATGACAGACCTGCCATCCTAGGAATCAGCCTGGTAAACCTTCGCTGTACTCCCTCTATAGCAAGGACATCCTTCCTCAGATAAGGACACCAAAACTGCAATCGGAAGATCAGGTGCTGTTCCTCCAGTTTGCATTGGGCTTCACTGGAACATTTCAACAGGCCAAGGATGGACATGTGGACAAGTGAGCAAAAAGGTCTGTTGTATAATAATGTTACCCTAACCATAACGAAACCAACCAAAACAGTTCATAACCAAAACCATTGATTAGCCCTAAACCAAACTCGTGCCAAATTCAGAATATTAGCAGAACCTTTAACATTCAAAATGGTTAAATTCACCAATGTTTGCTGAATGAATTTAATTGAGTTATCACATTGAGGAAAATGTTTTATGTTTAAATGTGACAATGAAACCTGGCTTTAATGAACTTTAATGATTGTAACAAAGCTGTGATTGTGTTAATCAAAGGGGTAAACATACCACACCATACCTGGAAATTAAACTTTACAGTCTCATCCACATCATCACTGCGAATGTCAACTTTAGTTATTTGATTTCTGTAATAAATGGAACATCTTGATTAATTAGGAATACTTTTTACATTAGTGTTGTTTACACATGGCAGACTGACTCCACAGAAAAACATACACCATTGATGATCTTTTTTATTCATTTCTGGAAGATGAGAGTCACTGGTATTACCCATTCCTAAATGCCTTTGACAAGGTGGAAGTGAACATAGGAATAGGAGTAGACCATTCAGCCCATTAAATCTGCTTCACCATTCAATATGATCATGAGTGATCAGACATTTCAATGTTTTTTATACACACTATCCCCATAACCCATGTTGTTTGTCATTTATATAACTGATTTGGATGACAATATAGGAGGCACGGTTAGTAGGTTTGTGAGTGGCACCAAAATTGTGGACAGCGAAAAAGGTTATCTAAGGCTACAACAGGATCTTGATCAACTAGGCTAGTGGGCTGAGGTATAGCATAGAACATAGAACAGTACAGCACAGTACAGGCCCTTCGGCCCTCGATGTTGTGCTGAGCTTTGTCCGAAACCAAGATCAAGCTATCCCACTCCCGATCATTCTGGTGTGCTCCATGTGCCTATCCAATAACCGCTTGAAAGTTCCTAAAGTGTCCGACTCCACTATCACAGCAAGCAGTCCATTCCACACCCCAACCACTCTCTGAGTAAAAAACCTACCTCGGACATCCCTCCTATATCTCCCACCATGAACCTTATAGTTATGCCCCCTAGTAACAGCTACATCCACCTGAGGAAATAGTCTCTGAACGTCAACTCTATCTATCCCCCTCATCATCTTATAAATCTCTATTAAGTCACCTCTCATCCTCCTCCGCTCTAAAGAGAAAAGCCCTAGCTCCCTCAACCTTTCCTCATAAGACCTACCCTCCAAACCAGGCAGCATCCTGGTAAATCTCCTTTGCACTCTTTCCAGTGCTTCCACATCCTTCTTATAGTGAGGTGACCAGAACTGCACACAATATTCCAAATGTGGTCTCACCAAGGTCCTGTACAGTTGCATCATAACCCCACGGCTCTTAAACTCAAACCCCTGTTAATAAACGCAAACACACTATAGGCCTTCTTCACGGCTCTATCCACCTGAGTGGCAACCTTCAGAGATCTGTGGATATGAACCGCAAGATCTCTCTGCTCCTCCACATTCCTCAGAACCCTGCTGTTGACCCTGTAATCCGCATTCAAATTTGTCCTACCAAAATGAATCACCTCGCATTTATCAGGGTTAAACTCCATGTGCCATTTTTCAGCCCAGCTCTGCATCCTATCAATGTCTCTTTGCAGCCTACAACAGCCTTCCACCTCATCCACTACTCCACCAATCTTGGTGTCATCAGCAAATTTACTGACCCACCCTTCAGCCCCCTCCTCCAAGTCATTGATAGAAATCACAAATAGCAGAGGACCCAGCACTGATCCCTGTGGTACACTGCTGGTAACTGGTCTCCAGTCTGAAAATTTTCCATCCACCACCACCCTCTGTCTTCTATGAGATAGCCAGTTACTTATCCAATCGGCCAAATTTCCCTCTATCCCACACCTCCTTACTTTCTTCATGAGCCGACCATGGGGAACCTTATCAAACACCTTACTAAAATCCATGTATATATCAACTGCTCTATCTTCATCTACACACTTAGTTACCTCCTCAAAAAATTCAATCAAATTTGTGAGGCAAGACTTCCCCTTCACGAATCCGTGTTGACTATCCCGGATTAAGCTGCATCTTTCCAAATGGTCATAAATCCTATCCCTCAGGACCTTTTCCATTAACTTACCGACCACCGAAGTAAGACTAACCGGCCTATAATTGCCAGGGTCATTCCTATTTCCTTTCTTGAACAGAGGAACAACATTCGCCACTCTCCAGTCCTCTGGCACTATCCCCGTGGACAGTCAGGACCCAAAGATCAAAGCCAAAGACTCTGCAATCTCATCCCTTGTCTCCCAAGGAATCCTAGGATATATCCCATCTGACCCAGGGGACTTATCGACCCTCAGGTTTTTCAAAATTGCTAATACATCTTCCCTCAGAACATCTACCTCCTCCAGCCTATCAGCCTGTATCTCACACTCATCCTCAAAAACATGGCCCCTCTCCTTGGTGAACACTGAAGAAAAGTATTCATTCATTGCCTCTCCTCTCTCTTCTGACTCCATGCACAAGTTCCCACTACTGTCCTTGACCGGCCCTAATCTCACCCTGGTCATTCTTTTATTTCTCACATAAGAGTAAAAAGCCTTGGGATTTGCCTTGATCTGACCCGCCAAGGACTTCTCATGCCCCTTCCTAGCTCTCCTAAGCCCTTTTTTTAGCTCATTCCTTGCTACTTTGTACCCCTCAAGCGACCCAACTCAACCTTGTTTTCTCATCCTTACATATGCTTCATTTTTCCTCTTGACAAGACATTCAACCTCTTTTGTGAACCATGGTTCCCTCACTCGGCCATTTCCTCCCTGCCTGACAGGGACATACCTATCAAGGACACGCAGTATTTGTTCCTTGAACAAGCTCCACTTTTCATTTGTGCCTTTCCCTGACAGTTTCTGTTCCCATTTTATGTTCCCTAATTCCTGCTTAATCGCGTCATAATTACCTCTCCCCCAATTATAAACCTTGCCCTGCAGTATGGCCCTATCCCTCTCCATTGCAATAATGAAAGACACTGAATTGTGGTCACTACCTCCAAAGTGCTCTCCCACAAACAAATCTAACACTTGGCCCGGTTCATTACCCAGTACCAAGTCCAATGTGGCCCCACCTCTTGTCGGCCTATCCACATATTGTGTCAGGAAACTCTCCTGCACACGCTATACAAAAACTGCCCCATCCGAACTATTCGACCTATAAAGGTTCCAATCAAAATTTGGAAAGTTAAAGTCACCCATGACAACTACCCTGCGACCTCCACACCTATCCATAATCTGCTTTGCAATTTCTTCCTCCACATCTCTATTACTATTTGGAGGCCTATAGAAAACTCCTAACAACATGACCGCTCCTTTCCTATTTCTAACTTCAGCCCATAGTACCTCAGTAGGCAGATCCCCGTCGAACTGCCTTTCTGCAGCCGTTAAACTATCCTTGATTAACAATGCTACTCCTCCACCACTTTTACCACCTTCCCTACTCTTACTGAAACATCTATACCCCGGAATTCCTGTCCCTGTTCTAACCATGTCTCCGTAATAGAACATAGAACAGTACAGCACAGAACAGGCCCTTCGGCCCACGATGTTGTGCCGAGCTTTATCTGAAACCAAGATCAAGCTATCCCACTCCCTATCAACATCGTAGTCCCAAGTACCAATCCATGCTCCAAGTTCACCTACCTTATTCCGGATGCTCCTTGCATTGAAGTAGACACACTTCAACCCACCTTCCTGTCTGCTGGTACACTCCTGCGACCTTGATACCCTCCTCAGTACCTCACTACACTCAACACTGGCTTCTGGACTACAGCTCGTTTTCCCATCCCCCTGACAAATTAGTTTAAACTCCCCTGAAGAGCCGTAGCAAATTTCCCTCCCAGGATATTGGTGCCCCTCTGGGTCAGGTGCACCCCGTCCTGTTTGTACAGGTCCCACCTTCCCCAGAATGTGCTCCAATTATCCATGTAACTGAAACCCTCCCTCCTACACCATCCCTGCAGCCACGTGTTTATCTGCACTCTCTCCCTGTTCCTCAACTCGCTATCACGTGGCACCGGCAACAAACCAGAGATGACAGCATGGTTTGTCCTGGCTCTCAGCTTCCACCCTAGCTCCCTAAATTCCTGTTTTAAATCCCCGTCCCTTCTCTTACCTATGTCGTTGGTACCGATGTATACCATGACTTGTGACTGTTCCCCCTCCCTCTTAAGGATCCTGAAAACACGGTCCGAGTCATCAAGGACCCTGGCACCCGGGAGGCAACATACCATCTGTGAGGCTCTTTCGCTGCCACAGAACCTCCTATCTGTCCCTCTAACGAACGATTCCCCAATAACTATTGTTCTCCTGCTCTCCCCCTTCCCTTCTGAGCCACAGGGACGGACTCAGTGCTGGAGATCCGGTCACCGTGGCTTACCACTGGTAGGTCGGCCCCCTCAACAGTATCCAAAGCGGTATACTTGTTGCCGAGGGGAACGACCACAGGGGATCCCTGCACTGACTGCTTCCTCCCAGCCCCTCTCACCGTCACCCATCTATCTTCATTCTTCGGAGTAACTACGTCCCTGAAACTTCTACCTATGACCACCTCTGCCTCCCGAATGATCCGAAGTTCATCCAGCTCCAGCTCCAATTCCCTAACGCGGTTTTTGAGGAGTTGGAGATGGGTGCACTTCCCACAGGTGAATTCAGCACATAGCAGATGGAGTTTAATTCAGATAAATGTGAGGTGCTGCATATTGATAAGACAAACCAGGGCAGGACTTACACAGTTAATGGCCGAGACCTGGAGAGTGTTGTCGAACAGAGAGACCAAGGGAAGTAGGTACATAGAAACATAGAAACATAGAAAACTACAGCACAAAACAGGCCCTTCGGCCCCACAAGTTGTGCCGAACATATCCCTATCTTTTAGGCCTACCTATAACCCTCCATCCTATTAAGTCCCATATACTCATCCAGGAGTCTCTTAAAAGACCCTATTGAGTTTGCCTCCACCACCACTGATGGCAGCCGATTCCACTCGCCCACCACCCTCTGTGTGAAAAACTTCCCCCTAACATTTCCCCTGTACCTACCCCCCAGCACCTTAAATCTGTGTCCTCTCGTAGCAGCCATTTCCACCCTGGGAAAAAGCCTCTGAGAGTCCACCCGATCTATGCCTCTCAACATCTTATACACCTCTATTAGGTCTCCTCTTATCCTACGTCTCTCCAAGAAGAAAAGACCGAGCTCCCTAAGCCTATCTCATAAGGCATGCCACTCAATCCAGGCAACATCCTTGTAAATCGCCTCTGCATCCTTTCAATCATTTCCACATACTTCCTGTAATGAGGCGACCAGAACTGAGCACAGTACTCCAAGTGGGGTCTGACGAAGGTCTTATATAGCTGCATCATTATCCCCGGACTCCTAAACTCAATCCCTCGATTGATAAAGGCCAGCACACCATACACCTTCTTAACCACCTCCTCCACCTGCGGGGCCGATTTTAGAGTCCTATGGACCCGGACCCCAAGGTCCTTCTGATCCTCTACCGTACTAAGAGTCTTTCCCTTAATATTGTACTCCTTCATCCCATTTGACCTGCCAAAATGGACCACTACGCATTTATCTGGGTTGAAGTCCATCTGCCACTTCTCTGCCCAGTCTTGCATCCTAACTATGTCCCTCTGTAACTTCTGACATCCCTCCAGACTATCCACAACCCCACCAACCTTCGTGTCGTCGGCAAACTTACCAACCCATCCCTCTACTTCCTCATCCAGGTCATTTATGAAAGTGACAAACAGCAAGGGTCCCAGAACAGATCCCTGGGGCACACCACTGGTGACCGACCTCCAATTCGAAAAAGACCCATCTATACAGACTCTCTGCCTCCTTTGGACAATGATGTGGAGATGCCGGCGTTGGACTGGGGTAAGCACAGTAAGTAGTCTCACAACACCAGGTTAAAGTCCAACAGGTTTATTTGGTAGCAAATACCATAAGCTTTCGGAGCTTGCTGCTCCTTCGTCAGATGGAGTGGTCTCCGTTCTCCAACAGTGCACAGACACAGAAATCAAGTTACAGAATACTAATTAGAATGCAAATCTCTACAGCCAGCCAGGTCTTAAAAGGTACAGATAATGTGGTTGGAGGGAAAATCGTTTCCCCGGACATCGTTTCACCGTCCCATCGTTTCAGGAAATGGAACCCTGTGCGAGAACCTCTCCGGCTATGTCGAGGGCATCTTGAAACCCATTGTACAAAGAACCCCCAGCTTTTGTCGCGACACTACGGACTTCCTACAGAAACTCAACACACATGGAGCAGTTGAACCAGGAGCACTCCTCGTCACAATGGATGTCTCGGCACTCTACACCAGCATCCCCCACGATGATGGCATTGCTGCAATGGCCTCAGTACTCAATGCCGTCAACTGCCAGTTTCCAGATGCAATTTTACAACTCATCCGCTTCATCCTGGACCACAATATCTTCACCTTCAACAACCAGTTCTTCATCCAGACACACGGAACAGCCATGGGGACAAAATTTGCACCTCAATATGCCAACATCTTCATGCACAGGTTCGAACAAGACTTCTTCACCGCACAGGACCTTCAACCGATGCTATACACTAGATACATCGATGACATTTTCTTCCTTTGGAGTCATGGTGAGCAATCACTGAAACAACTATATGATGACATCAACAAGTTCCATCCCACCATCAGACTCACCATGGACTACTCTCCGGAATCGGTTGCATTCTTGGACACATGCATCTCCATTAAGGACGGTCGCCTCAGCACCTCACTATACCGCAAGCCCACGGATAACCTCATGATGCTCCACTTCTCCAGCTTCCACCCTAAACACGTAAAAGAAGCCATCCCCTACGGACAAGCCCTCCGAATACACAGGATCTGCTCGGATGAGGAGGATCACAACAGACACCTCCAGACGCTGAAAGATGCCCTCATAAGAACAGGATATGGCGCTCGACTCATCGATCAACAGTTCCGACGGGCCACAGCGAAAAACCGCACCGACCTCCTCAGAAGACAAACACGGGACACGGTGGACAGAGTACCCTTCGTCGTCCAGTACTTCCCCGGAGCGGAGAAGCTACGGCATCTCCTCCGGAGCCTTCAACATGTCATTGATGAAGACGAACATCTCGCCAAGGCCATCCCCACACCCCCACTTCTTGCCTTCAAACAACCACGCAACCTCAAACAGACCATTGTCCGCAGCAAACTACCCAGCCTTCAGGAGAACAGTGACCATGACACCACACAACCCTGCCACAGCAACCTCTGCAAGACGTGCCGGATCATCGACACAGATGCCATCATCTCTCGTGAGAACACCATCTACCAGGTACACGGTACATACTCTTGCAACTCGGCCAACGTTGTCTACCTGATACGCTGCAGGAAAGGATGTCCCGAGGCATGGTACATTGGGGAAACCATGCAGACGCTACGACAATGGATGAATGAACACCGCTCGACAATCACCAGGCAAGACTGTTCTCTTCCTGTGGGGGAGCACTTCAGCAGTCACGGGCATTCAGCCTTGGATCTTCAGGTAAGCGTTCTCCAAGGCGGCCTTCACGACACACGACAGCGCAGAGTCGCTGAGCAGAAACTGATAGCCAAGTTCCGCACACATGAGGACGGCCTAAACCGGGATGTTGGATTTATGTCACATTATCAGTAACCCCACAGCTCGCCCCTGGTCTTGCATAATCTCACCAGCTGTTCTGTCTGGAGACAATACACATCTCTTTAACCTGTGTTTAATGTTCCCTCCAACCACATTATCTGTACCTTTTAAGACCTGGCTGGCTGTAGAGATTTGCATTCTAATTAGTATTCTGTAACTTGATTTCTGTGTCTGTGCACTGTTGGAGAACAGAGACCACTCCATCTGACGAAGGAGCAGCAAGCTCCGAAAGCTTATGGTATTTGCTACCAAATAAACCTGTTGGACTTTAACCTGGTGTTGTGAGACTTCTTACTGTCCTTTGGACAAGCCAGTTCTGGATCCACAGGGCAGCAGCCCCTTGGATCCCACGCCCTCTCACTTTTTCTAGAAGCCTTGCATGGGGGACCTTATCAAACGCCTTGCTAAAATCCATATAAACCACATCTACCGCTTTCCCTTCGTCAATGTGTTTAGTCACATTTTCGAAGAACTCCACCAGGCTCGTAAGGCACAATCTGCCTTTGACAAAGCCATGCTGAGTATTCTTGAGCATAGTACATAGTTCCTTGAAAGTGGTGTTACTTCATCGGTCAGAGGATTGAGTACAGGAGTTGGGACATTATGTTACAACTGTGCTCGACATTGGTAAGGCCATATATGGAGTACTGCGTACAATTCTGGTCACCCTGCTATAGGGAGGATGTAATTAAATTGGAAAGGGTGCAAAAAGATTTACAAGAAGGTTACCGGGACTGGAAAGTTTAAATTATGAGAGGCTGGAACTATTTTTCCCTGGAGGGTGGGAGGATGACGGATGACCTTATAGAAGTTTATCAAATCATGAGGGGCATAGATAAAGTGAATAGCCAAAGTCTTTTCCCCAGGACAGGGGAGTCCAAAACTAGAGAGCGTAGGTTTAAGGTGAGAGGGGAAAGATTTAAAAGGGACCTAATGGGCAACTTTTTCACACAGAGGGTGGTGTGCATAGGGAATAAGCTGCCAGAGGAGGTGGTATAGAGGCAGGTATAATTACAACATTTTGAAAGACATTTGGACAGGTACATGGATAGGAAAGGTTTAGAGGGATATGGGCCAAACACAGGCAAATGGGACTAGTTCAGCTTAGAAAATGTGGTCAGCATGGACGAGTTGGGCCAAAGGGCCTGTTTCCATGCTGTATATCTCGATGACAGTAACCCATTATGTTCTTGTTAATCAGAAGTCTATCAATCTCTACCTTGAACATACTCACTGACTGAGCTTCCACTGCCCTCTGAGGCAGAGAATTCCAAAGATTCACAACCCTCTTTGCGAAGAAATTTCTCCTTATCGCAGTCCAAAGTTCAGCTTCTCCCTTATTTTGAAATTGTGCCCCCTGGTTCTAGATTCCCCAGCCAAGGGAAATATCTGCTGCCCTTGCCCTTGTAGATGGTAGTAGTCATGGGTTTGGAAGGTGCTGCCTAAGGAATCTTGGCCTGGGATTAGTTTAGGGTTTAAAAAAAAAAAGGGCGGCATGGACAAGTTGGGCCAAAGGGCCTGTTTCCATGCTATAAACCTCTATGACTCTATCTTACCTGCATCTACCTTGTCTATTCCTTTAAGTATTCAATGAGATCACCTCTCATTCTGCGGAACTCTGGAGAATACAGGCCCAGTTTGCCCCAGGGCTCTTCATAAAACAGTCCCGCCATCCCCAGAACAAGTCTGGTGAACCTTCATTGCACTCACTCTATGGCGATAATATCCTTTAAGGGCAATATCCTGGTAAGGGGACCAAAACTGCACACAATGCTCCAAGTGCGGTCTTTGTGGTGTAGGTATGGCCACAGGACGAGAATGTCATTGGCGGAGAAAAGTATCACAGAATTGTTACTGTGCAGAAGGAGGCTATTTGGCCCATCCTGTATGCACCAGCTCTCCAAACAAGAATTGTGATGTAGGGCCATTCTCCTGCCTTTTCTCTGTAACCCTGCATATTGTTTCTATTCAAATAATCATCTACTGCCCTCTTGAATGCCTCAATTCAATCTGCCTGCACCACAATTCCAGGCAGTGCATTGCAGATCAGGATGTGGGAATCACTGGTTAAGGCAGCGGCCCTTCAGAAGGTGGTAGTGAACTGCCTTCTTGAACTGATGCAATCCCTGAAGTGTAGGTACACCCACAGTGCTGTTAGGGAGGGAATTCCAGGATTTTGGGCTTGTGACAGTGAAGGAATGGTGATATATTTCCAAGTAAGGATGGCGAGTGGCTCGGAGGGGAACCTCCAGGTGGTGGTGTTCCCATATATCTGTTGCCCTTGTCCTTGTAGATGGTGGTAGTCATGGATTTGGAAGGTGCTGCCTAAGGAATCTTGTTAAGTTCCTGCAGTGCATCTTGTAAATAGTACACAGTGCTGTTTTGTCTTGGATGGTGTCAGGTTTCTTGGGCGTTCTTGAAGCTGCACTCACCAAGGCAAGCAGAAAATATTCTATCACACCGCTGACTTGTGCCTTGTAGATGGTGGACAGGCTTTGGGGAATCAGGAAGTGAGTTACTTGCACAGGATTCCTAGCCTTTGACCTGCTCTTGTAGCCACAATATATGGCTAATCCAGTTCAGTTTCTGGTCAATGCACATTGGTAGTGCTATTGAATGCCAAGGGGCGATGGTTAGATCCCCTCTTGTTGGAAATGTCATTGCCTGGCATTTGTGTGGGGCAAATGTTACTTGCCAGTTGTCAGTCCAAGCCTGGATATTGTCCAGGTCTTGCTGCATTAGGACATGGACTGCTCCAGTATCTGAGAAGTCACTAATGGTGCTGAACATTATGCAATCATCAGCAAACATCCCCACTTCAGATCTTATGATAAAAGGAAGGTCATTGGTGAAGAAGTTGAAGATGATTGTGCTTGGGCAACTACTCCTGCAGTGATGTCCTGAAGCTGAGATGCTTGATATCCAACCACAACAGCCATCATCCTTTGTGCCATCTATGACTCTAACCAGGGCAGGACAATTCCCATTGACTCCAGTTTTGCTAAAGCTCCTTGATGCCACACTTGATCAAATGCTGCCTTGATGTCAAGGATTAGTAATCCAGAGACTGAGGATAATGCTCTGGAGACCCAGGTTTAAATCCCACCACAGCAGAAGTTGACATTTGAATTTAATTTAAAAAAGGATCTGGAATTAAAAGTCTAATGATGATCATGAAACCTTTGTCAATTGCCATTAAAACACATCTGGGTAAATCCTCATTCTTGATCCTTTTACAAACTGGAACAGTTTCTCCTGATCTACTCTGTCCACCCATTCAATGTGATAAACATCTCTATCATTTCTACTCTCTGCCTTCTTCTCTCCAAGGAGAACTGATCCAACCTCTCCAATCCATCATTATAACTGAAATTTCTCATCCCTGGCACCATTCCCTGCCTCCCAGATTGCCTGCATCCACTACAGTTCATCTATCGCTGCAACAGGTCCACAGCAGACGCCATTTCCCTGGCCTTACACTCAACCCTGGAACACCTGGATAACAAAAACACCTGTGTCAGATTCCTATTTATTGACTACAGCTCAGCCTTCAACACCATTATTCCCAAAAAATTCATCTCCAAACTCCGTGGCCTGGGCCTGGGCTCCTCCCTCTGTGACTGGACCCTAGACTTCCTAACCCACAGACCACAATCAGTAAGGATAGGCAACAACACCTCCTCCACGATCATCCTCAACACCGGTGCTCCGCAAGGCTGTGTCATCAGCCCCTTACTATACTGCTCCTATGCTTGCGACTGTGTGGTCAAATTCCACTCCAACTCCATTTTCAAGTTTGCTGATGACACTACCATAGTGGGTCAGATGTCAAACAATAATGAGATGGAGTTTTTTCTTTATTCTTTCATGGGACATGGGCATTGTTGGCTGGGCCAGCATTTATTGTCCATCCCTAGTTGCCCAAGGGCATTCAAGAGTCAACCACATTGTTGTGGCTCTGGAGTCACATGTAGATTAGACCAGGTAAGGATGGCAGATTTCCTACCCGAAAGGACATTAGTGAACCAGACGGGTTTTACCGACAATTGACAATGGTTTCATGGTCATCAGTAGACTCTTAATTCCAGATTTTTTTATTGAATTCAAATTCCTCCAACTGCCATGGCGGGATTTGAACCCGGGTCCCCAGAACATTAGCTGAATACCTGGATTAACAGTCTAGCTATAACACCACTAGGCCATCACCTCTTGTACAGGAGTACAGGAAAGAGATAGAGAATCTGGCGAAATGGTTCGACAACAATAACCCTCAATGTCAGCAAAATAAAGGAAATAATCATCAACTACAGGAAGCCCAGTGGAGGACATGCCCCTGTTACATCAATGGGGATGAAGTAGAAATGTCTCACAGGCAGCAGGATGAATGGGGTGGCACAGCTACATCTGTCTCATCTGAAAGTCAGCCATGGCGCTCCAAGTGCCAGTACCCCTGGGGATGCCCACCAACCGCATCATGGGCCACGGGGGATGGAACACAGCTAACGCCTCCACTTCTGATGTGCACCCTGGGGGGCATCTAAACATTGTGGTAGGCCATGTAAGATTAAAAAGTTGTAGGGTCACCAAGAGGGCACAGGTGAAGAACTGCACGAGTTAGGGTTAGGTTAATAGGCACTGTTAAATATCACCAATAAATTCGGTCTGTTGAGTCTCCTCCTCCTTCAATCATGTCTGATAAGTTTCTCAACCCCATTCTTTTTCCCGGAACTCTTAATTCCTTTACCAATCAAAAGTCTACCTATCTCGATTTTAAATGCACTGAGACAGAGCCTGTGATGGCACACAGTATCCATCAGTCCATCGAATGGCATGCGAGTCTCTGTCTCTTCCTCCCACTCCGCGGGCCAATGTGCAGCCATGTCCTGGCCCCAACCAGCAGCCCCCTGTCCTCCTGCTGCGGTCGCTGGCCCAGGCTGGCCTTGCAATGGTGGATCTCTCCCTCCTTCCCCTCCTCAGCCACTGTAAGAATGACCGCCATCTCTATTGTCCCCGAGCCAAAATCCATAGTTGTATTTGGTGGATTGGGGGGGTGGGGAGGGGGGGGGGGGGGGGGGGGGTAAACACACTAAGCGTTTTAACAACACCAGGTTAAAGTCCAACAGGTTTATTTGGTAGCAAATGCCATTACTACCAAATAGACCTGTTGGACTACATTTGCTACCAAATAAACCTGTTGGACTTTAACCTGGTGTTGTTAAAATTCTTACTGTGTTTGCCTGTCGTTGCCATGGCAGACACGGAGACCATACAGGTGGCTGTGCAGGGGTTCCCATTGGGAACCCTTGATGCACAGACATGTGTGCATCCGTCCAGATGTCTGGTGCAGTGGCTTCCAGGAATGGCTAGCAGTTCAGACAGATGGGGGAGGGGCACCCTGGTGACTATCACGAGATGGGTTCCAATTGAAGGTCGCACTGCAGAGTCCATGCAGTGAGGAGCCGTGTTAACATCTGCAGAGCTTCCTTGATTGGGACAACAGCTGACAGAGTTGCTGCTTGTTATCGGTGGCTGGGATGGAATGTCCACAAAAAGCCATGGAGCCTATCCAGCAGACAGCTGGCAGGGTCACCAGAGTGATATTCATGGGGTTGATAGTCAATCTCATGTGAAACCACTCAGGGTCAGTCAGCAGCCAAGGGAAGGCGCGCAACACAAGCCCCAAGCCAACGACAATCCCCAACCTGAGGACCCCCAATCCCTGCCTCCATGCAAACTCCCCACCCCACAACATGGCAGTGGCTGAGAATCCCCTTCCCCCCACATACTCTGGGGGTTGGTGCCCAATGGTACTCACCTGTGACGATACTGTGCCTTTAAGAAATTTATTTTCATCATGTTTCTCTGCAGTTTTGTTTAAACTGGCCCTGGTGTTATTGTTGCTGTGCTGTCTGTACAGATATCTTTTATTGTTACTGAAGCAAGATAATTAAAGCCATTTTTATTTTTATTTCTGGGCCTAATGCGGTGTCCTAAGGTTTTTATGACTCAAAGGTTTTAGTTTTATTTTGTCAGAAACTGTTTGGTCTGCAGTGTTCCCTGTCTCTTTCTGGAGTAAGAATTCTGCTGTCTATGAAGTGCAGCTAGAAACTAGAGGCAAGCAGTGTCTCTGTGTGTCTCAAGGTGTGCTGGAAATTCCAGATCTGGGAAGTCTCAGTTGCAATACAACATTTGAAAGGACCAACTCACAGCAGGTGTTAAGAAGCTGCAAAATCCAGCATCACGTGAGCGTGCCTTCCATGCCAAGCCTAGAATGTTTGTGGAGGTTGTTTGATTTGGAACAGTATACTTAGCTGTTAAGGTTTATACAATATTATGGTTGTTTTTTTCTGTAATTGGTAAAAGCTATGCTAATTTTCTTATTAAATGTTAACTGTGTTATTAAATAAATTTTGTTTGATAAAAGCTCCCTCGTGGGTCACTTGAATCATACCTGGAGTAAAACATCTTATGCTTACCCATGCCAAATTCAAAGTGCAAAACTTCTGGATTAGGCTGACTTCATAAAACACCTTGGAGTTTCTCGCCTGGGTCATACACACTTCCTCATTCTTCTTCATTAGTGCTGAGCCTGGCCCAGACTTTCATAGAGCATCTGTGATTCACATCAGTGTGATGTCAGAGAATTGGGAAACATCCAGGAGGGGGGAATCAGCCGTACCAAACTCACTAATGATATTGAAATCTATGGTAATAGATTTCATGGCCAAAACCGTGTGAAGTGGTTCCCGCCGGGAAAAAGTGGCTGGGAAGATACCAAACTGCTTGACGCCAGGTGTGAATTTGACTTTTAGCATCGCACACCATTTTCAGCCAAGCCATACTAATGGTAGGTGCAGTGTGCTGGTAAGATTGCGCCCTTCATCTTTTTTTCATTCCTTTGTGGGACTTGGGTGTCACTGGCTAGCCAACATTTATTGCCCATCCCTAGTTGCCCTTGGACAGCAATTAAGAGTCAACCACATTGCTGCAACTCTGGAATCCCATGTAAGACAGACCAGGGAAGGATGGCAGATTTCCTTCCCTAAAGGACATTAGTGAACCAGATGGATTTTTCCAACAATTGACAATGCTCATATATATCTTCATTCCAGATATTTTTTATTGAACTCAAATTCTACAATCTGCCATGGCAGAATTCGAACCCAGACCCGGGTCCCCAGAACATTAGCTGAGTTTCTGGATTAATAATCTAGCAATAATACCACTAGGCCATTGCCTCCCCAATCTGCCACCTATCTGCACATTCCAGCAATTTGTCTGTATCTTACACAGTTCTATATTGTCCCCTTTACAGTTTAGAACACTTCCAAGTTTTGTGTCATCTGCAAATTTTGAAATTGTCCCCTGCAGACCAAGTTCTAGATCATTAATATATATCAGGAAAAGCAGAACATGACTGCCCAAAGGTTGCCTTTGCCCCAATGACCCACAGCTTGCAGTCATCAACTTCAGCTATTTTCAGTTTTCACACCTCTTTTTCTCTCTCTTCATGCATAGGCATGCTGGTCCTGTCTAACTCACCCCGGGTCTGCGCATGTCGGACTCGCTCCGGTTCTGCGCATGCCCAACTCGCCCCGGGTCTGCGCATGTCGGACTCGCTCCGGGTCTGCGCGTGTCAGACTCGCTCCGGTTCTGCGCATGTCGGACTCGCTCCAGTTCTGCGCGTGTCAGACTCGCCCCGGGTCTGCGCATGTCGGACTCGCTCCGGTTCTGCGCATGCCCAACTCGCCCCGGGTCTGCGCATGTCGGACTCGCTCCGGGTCTGCGCGTGTCAGACTCGCCCCGGGTCTGCGCATGTCGGACTCGCTCCGGTTCTGCGCATGCCCAACTCGCCCCGGGTCTGCGCATGTCGGACTCGCTCCGGTTCTGCGCATGCCCAACTCGCCCCGGGTCTGCGCATGTCGGACTCGCTCCGGGTCTGCGCGTGTCAGACTCGCTCCGGTTCTGCGCATGTCGGACTCGCTCCAGTTCTGCGCGTGTCAGACTCGCCCCGGGTCTGCGCATGTCGGACTCGCTCCGGTTCTGCGCGTGTCAGACTCGCCCCGGGTCTGCGCATGTCGGACTCGCTCCGGTTCTGCGCGTGTCAGACTCGCCCCGGGTCTGCGCATGTCGGACTCGCTCCGGGTCTGCGCATGTCGGACTCGCTCCGGTTCTGCGCATGCCCGACTCACCCCGGGTCTGCGCATGTCGGACTCGCTCCGGGTCTGCGCGTGTCAGACTCGCTCCGGTTCTGCGCATGCCCGACTCACCTCGGGTCTGCGCATGCCCGACTCACCCTGGGTCTGCGTATGCCCAACTCGCCCCGGGTCTGCGCATGTCGGACTCGCTCCGGTTCTGCGCATGCCCAACTCGCCCCGGGTCTGCGCATGTCGGACTCGCTCCGGGTCTGCGCGTGTCAGACTCGCTCCGGTTCTGCGCATGCCCGACTCACCTCGGGTCTGCGCATGCCCGACTCACCCCGGGTCTGCGTATGCCCAACTCGGCCCGGGTCTGCGCATGTCGGACTCGCTCCGGTTCTGCGCATGCCTGACGCACCTCAGGTCTGTGCATGCCCAACTCACCCCGGGTCTGCGCATGCCCAACTGGCCCCGGGTCTGCACATGCCCAACTGGCCCTGGGTCTGCACATGCCCAACTCGCTCGCTTTGGCAGCACATACACTAAAATTGGAACGATACAGAGAAGATTAGCATGGCCCCTGCGCAAGGATGACATGCAAATTCGTGAAGCATTCCATATTTTTATCGCTTCTCGGCCTTTTGGCTAAGATCAAGTGTAGTATCGACATGCTGTGCTTGGTTGAAGTCATTAGGTTACATTTTAGATTCATTTGAAGCAATTGCTAAGATGCAAATGAGATCAAGCCTTGGAAGAGGAGCTATGCCTACTCCAATCAGCTTGGATCATGTAGATCAAGCCCAAGACAGGAGGTGAGAGCCCTGTCTTGTCAGCTTGGATCGGGAACGTCTCAACTTGTTGAGACTCTGAATTGGACTTGATTTGATTGAATTGGAATAAAAACCAAATTTTAAAAAACTCGCCCGGGTCTGTGTATGCCCAACTCGCCCCGGGTCTGTGCATGCCCAATTCACCCCGGTCTGCGCATGCGCAGAGATTCTGAGGGCCTTCGATGATCGAAGTTCTTGACCACTCTCATGTTTGAAGTGTTATTTTCATGAATACAAAACAATAACTTTGTAAAAGCTGTAAACTCAAGATTAATTCTTGAAATATCACTTACTCTGCTTTCAGGAACACATTCAAGCCATGTCTCACAGAAATGTTTTGGGTAGCATGAATAGCATCATCAACTTCATTCTTACTGTGAAGGAAGAGAAGATCTACTGCTGAGTAAACATCTTAAAGAGATATTGTAATAAAATAGACTAATGGAAGTAAAACTGGAAGTCACAAAAATACATACCAAAATACTGAAGGAGACCAGAAGAGAGATTGCAGAGACTTTTGATTGGATTTGATTTATTGTCACTTGTATTAGCATACAGTGAAAAGTATTGTTTCTTGTGCGCTATACAAAGCATACCATTCATAGAGAAGGAAACGACAGAATGCAGAACATAGTGTTACAGTCATAGCTGGGGTTTAGAGAAAGATCAACTTAATGCGAGGTAAGTCCATTCAAAAGTCTGATAGCATCAGGAAAGAAGCTGTTCTTGAGTTGGTTGGTACATGACTTCAGACTTTTGTATTTTTTTCCCGAAGGAAGAAGGTGGAAGAGATAATTTCCAGGGTGCATGGGCGGGTCCTTAATTATGCTGGCTGCTTTGCCAAGGCAGCGGGAAGTGTAGACAGAGTCAATGGATGGGAGGCTGATTTGCATCATTGATTGGGCTACATTCACAACCTTTTGGAGTTTCTTGCGGTCTTGGGCAGAGCAGGAGCCATACCAAGCTGTGATACAGCCAGAAAGAATGCTTTCTATGGTGCAGCTGTAAAAGTTGGTGAGAGTCGTAGCTGACATGCCAAATTTCCTTAGTCTTCTGAGAAAGAGGCTTTGGTGGGCAGACATGCAGATTGTTGGAACAATTTTGGAAATAAGAATTGCACCGAAGTAGTGGAGAAGAGTGAATGATATGACCCTGCTGAGGCAGAGGAACAGACAAATGCTGGAATGGATTGTGATTAAATCTAAAGTTCATAAATTATTGAAGCTTAGAGGGGCCCAGGTTAGTCAGGAACAGTCAGTAAAATCTATAAAGGGCAGATTCATGACTAACTTTATTGACCTTTTAAATTTATTCTTTCATGTGTGTTGTTGGCAAGGCCAGTATTTGTTGCCCATCCTCAATTGCTACTTGAATTGAAAGGCTTGCTAGGTCACTTCAGAGGGCAGTAAAGTGTAAACTGCATTGCTATGGGTCTGAAGTCACATGTAGGCCAGACTCGGTAAGAACTGCAGTTTCCTTCCCTCAAGAACATTCTTGAACCAGATCAGTTTCATGACAATCAATGGTTGGTTCATAGTTTTAAATTCCAGGATTATTAATTGAATTTCAAATCCATCAGCTGCCATGGGGGGATTTGAACCCACATCGCTAGAGCCTGGGCCTCTGGATTACTGATCCAGGGATATTATCACAATGCCACCATCAACTGAGGAAATAGTTGAGTAAATATGGAGAATTAAATGGACATAGATTTTCAAAAGGTTTGTTGTGAATTAAAGGCATATGGAACTAAAGCAAATGGAAAGCATGGACAGATGGATGGTTATGATGTAGAAAGAAAGGAGTTGAGGCATGTGGGTGTTTTGTGGATTGGTGGGATGAGCTTATAACATTTCTCAAGGATCTATTTCTTTACCATTCATATAAATAGTAAGAAGTCTCACAACACCAGGTTAAAATCCAACAGCTTTATTTGGAATCATGAGCTTTCAGAGTGCTGCTCCTTCATCAGGTGAGTGGAGGTAGGTTCATGAACACGGCATATATAGGCTAAGACACAATTGCAAAATAATTACAGATTGGAATGTGAAGAATGGTTGGAATGAGAGTCTTTACAGGTTCAGACAATGCGAGTGGAGAGAGGGATAAGCACAGGTTAAAGGGGTGTGAATTGTCTCAAGCCAGGACAGTAGGATTTTGTAAACCCAGTATGGTGGGGGTCACATGTAGTGTGACATGAACCTAAGATCCTGGTTGAGATCTTGAGACAATTCAAACCTGTTTAACCTATGATTATCCCTCTCTCTCCACGTACACTGAATCTGTAAAGACTCGCATGCCAACCATTCCAATCTGTAATTATTTTGCAATTGTGTCTTGGCCTATATATGCCGTGTTTGTGAACCTACCTCCATTCACCTGATGAAGGAGCAGTGCTCTGAAAGCTCGTGATTCCAAATAAACCTGTTGGGCGTTAACCTGGTGTTGTGAGACTTCTTACTGTACCCACCCCAGTCCAATGCCATTCATATAAATAATTTGGATTATTGAGGTGATTGAGGCGGACACGCTGGGATCGTTTAAGACTTATCTAGATAGCCACATGAACAGACTGGGAATAGAGGGATACAAACGAATGGTCTAGTGGGCACATGAGCAGCGCAGGCTTGGAGGGCCAAAGGGCCTGTTCCTGTGCTGTATTGTTCTTTGTTCTTTGGATATTTGGGCATAATAAAATTGCTATTAAATTTTGCAGATTATATGTAATTGGGGCCAATACAAAATGAAGACAATGGTAGAGATTAAACAGTATCAACAATTTATTAAAGCATGTAATGATTTGATTCGCCACTTACTTGCTGACATTGATGCTGATATTTGCAAATTCCTCCTTAAATGAGGCTGTCCCAAGATCCCAAGAAATGGAAAATTCCACCTGTTATTACAATAGATTATCAGGGTAAGAAAAATGCTGCAATAAACCTAACAAAGCTAACAGATTAGAAACACTGTTTAACATTAAATGCCATTAGACTGGGTGAACACATCCAGCCAGTGCTCATAAAGCATCAAAGACTGTAACAGATTGAATAGGAAAATAAACTGCAGTAGCGGGGAGAAGCAGCAGAGAGAAGCAGTGTGGAGAAGCAGTGGGGTGGAAGCAGTGGGGGGAAGCAGTGGGGGGAAGCAGTGGGGGGGGGGAAGCAGCAGTGCTTATCGTTGGTCCAAAAGCTAAGATCTGTTCAAACCCAATCACTCAAATATTAATTTGATTCTTCCTTCACTTTTTCCTGCCTCCCTGTTCTCATAGCATCCCAAGATATACTCGCATATTCATTTACCATTTTCTATAGAATTACATGCCTGGGAGACTGTTCAAAACGTTGATCTGATCCTGTACTAAACTCCACTTCCCTGCCTGTTCTCCCAACTCTTAACTCCTCTATAGTTCAGCCGTCAGGCCCTTGAGGCCTTCATTCAAGGAGTCTCAGCACAGAGGCTTCCTTGTCTATCAGGGGAAGGCTCCAGGAAGCAAACCAATCTCACCTCTCCAGCCTGGGGAGCTGTTGCCCAGAAGGCCAACATGGCTGGTAATCACGCCAGAAGCACCACGTAGTGCAGGAATCTCATCCACTCTGCTAGGCTAAGTCCTCTCTCAGTTCCTTCCACTATCAAACTCTCATCATAGCATCACGTACTCAATGGCAGCTCTCTTCATGGATTTCATGTAGCTATTAACGGGTGACAGATTCTTACGTGGACACTTATCATATCACCAATATTCCACCTGTTATGTTGGTCACAATCCATCCCCTGGTTCTTCTGAGGAGAGTTCACCTCTTTGCATAGTCAGAGTTTGAAAGGCAAAGCCAGTTGTGATCATGTGAGAAACCCGCCCCAGTCTGTATTGCAGAGAGCTACTTGAGTAGTCCAGGCATCTGAATCACATCTTCAAAAGTCCTGTAGTTTATTCCATGAGGGAGTGGGAGAGTGTGTGGAGTTGTGAGCAGCTTTGTACCTCCCCTCAGCACAAGTCTGAGGGCCACACACACCAGAGTTATCAGCCACTGTTTAAGTGGGTAGCATTTATCCTTCAAAAACCAGTCCTGCAGTCAGTTTTAGAAACATAGAAAATAGAAGCAGGAGTAAGCCATTTAGCCTTTGGCTGATCTTTGGATTCAATATCCTGATCCCCCCTTCCCCACATATCCCTTGATCCCTTTACCCCCAAGAGCTGTATCTAATTTCTTCTTGAAATCAGAACATTTTGGCCTCAACTACATGTTGTGGTAGTAAATTCCACACATTCACCAGCTTTTTGTAATGGAAATTCCCACTCTCCATCCTAGCCTCACATGAAGCTATATTCACACCACCTGTAGTCTATGTGCATCCCCTTCCAGTAAATGGCGTAGTATCCCCTTGAACCCATTGTGAGCATTTCATGCAGCCTCGTTGGGGTGCAGGTTCCCAGTCCTCTGTTATCCCTCTGTCTTCCAATGTTCATCATCCTCATCCACTTCTTGCACCTCTGCCTGCGATCGTACTCCCTTACCCTACTCCCCACCCTTGCACATCCTCGACCGGAAGGGCTGGAGAATTCTGCACATGAAGACAGGTATACTGGATGTCACAGGTGCCTACAAAACAGTTAGTTGATACTGGCCTGCTCCTAAAGCTATCCAGACTGCTTCAATCTGAGTTGTGACAGTTGTTCAAACAGCTCTTTGCAATAGATGGTTCAGTATCCATCCTGGGCAAGAGTGAAGTGCACAGAGAAACAGGCCAATGGACTACCACATGGCTCAATTCATCTCTTCTGATGACATCTGTTGTGCTACCCAAGCTCCATCCTTCTGAACTCTGGACCAGACCCTTAATAAAGACACACTGAATCCCTCCAAAACCATGTACAGCATATTCTACCTCCACAATGCCTGTGCCAAAGAAGAACTGTATATCTACTGTTATAATCCAGGTGGATTAAGGGTGAAAGGAGAAAAGTTTAAAGGGAATATTAGGGGGGGCTTCTTCACGCAGAGAGTGGTGGGAGTGTGGAATGAGCTGCCGGATAAAGTGGTAAATGCGGGGTCACTTTTAACATTTAAGAAAAACTTGGACGGGTTCATGGATAAGAGGGGTGTGGAGGGATATGGTCCAAGTGCAGGTCAGTGGAACTAGGCAAAAAATGGTTCGGCACAGACAAGAAGGGCCAAAAGGCCTGTTTCTGAGCTGTAATTTTTCTATGGTTCTATGGTCAGAAACTCCAAAGTGTTTTATGAAGCCCATCTGGATCATAAGTTTTGCAATTTGAATTTGGCTAGGGGAGCATGAGATGCTTCACTTCAGGTATGATTCAAGTGACCCACTAGGGAGCTTTTATCAAACAAAGTTTATTGAAGAATATAGTTAACATATAGCAATAACTTTTACCAATTCACAGAATCACAGAATACTACAGTGCAGAAGAGGCCCTTCAGCCCATAGAGTCTGCACCGACACATGAAAGATCCTGACCTGCCCACCTAATCCCACTTGCCAGCACTTGGCCCATAGCCTTGAATGTTATGACGTGCCAAGTGCTCATCCAGGTACTTTTTAAAGGGTGTGGGGCATCCCACCTCCACCACCCTCCCAGGCAGCGCATTCCAGACCCTCAACATCCCCTGAATAAAAAAAGCTTTTCCTCAGTTACAAACAGGAAAAAAAGTTAGTGAGATTTTGCATCTCCATCAAGGACGGTCACCTCAGCACTTCACTGTACCGCAAGCCCCAATAACTTCACGATGCTCCACTTCTCCAGCTTCAACCCTAAACACGTTAAAGAAGCCATCCCCTACGGACAAGCCCTCCATATACACAGGATCTGCTCAGATGAGGAGGATCGCAACCGACACCTCCAGACGCTGAAAGATGCCTCATAAGAACAGGATATGGCGCTCGACTCATCGATCGACAGTTCTGACGCGCCACAGCGAAAAACCGCACCGACCTCCTCAGAAGACAAACACGGCGGACAGAGTACCCTTCGTTGTCCAGTACTTCCCCGGAGTGGAGAAGCTATGACATCTTTTCCGGAGCCTTTAACATGTCATTGATGAAGACGAACATCTCGCCAAGGCCATCCCCATAACCCTATTTCTTGCCTTCAAACAACCGCACAACCTCAAACAGACCATTGTCCGCAGCAAACTACCCAGCCTTCAGGAGAACAGTGACCACGACACCACACAACCCTGCCACAGCAACCTCTGCAAGACGTGCCGGATTATCGACACGGATGCCATCATCTCACGTGAGAACACCATCTACCAGGTACATGGTACATACTCTTGAAACTCGGCCAACGTTGTCTACCTGATACGCTGCAGGAAAGGATGTCCCGAGGCATGGTACATTGGGGAGACCATGCAGATGCTACGACAACGGATGAATGAACACCGCTCGACAATCACCAGGCAAGACTGTTCTCTTCCTGTCGGGGAGCACTTCAGCAGTCACGAGCATTCGGCCTTGACCTTCGGGTAAGCGTTCTCCAAGGCGGCCTTCACGACACATGACAACGCAGAGTCGCTGAGCAGAGACTGATAGCCAAGTTCTGCACACATGAGGACGGCCTCAACCGGGATCTTGGGTTCATGTGACACTATCTGTAACCCCCACGACTTGCCTGGGCTTGCAAAATCTCACTAACTGTCCTGTTTGGAGACAATACACATCTCTTTAACCTGTGCTTAACGCTCTCTCCACTCACGTTGTCTGTACATTTAAGACTTAATTACCTGTAAAGACTCGCATTCCAACCATTATTTTGCAAATTGAGTTTGTGTCTTTATATGCCCTGTTTGTGAACAGAACTCCCATTTACCTGACGAAGGGGCAGCGCTCCGAAAGGTAGTGGATTTTGCTACCAAATAAACCTGTTGGACTTTAACCTGGTGTTGTGAGACTTCTTACTGTCTCTAGCTTTTAGCCAGCAAACCACTGCAAGAGACAGGATTCTCACTCCAGGCAGACAAGACCACCTGCTTCTAACTAGCCAGCAGAATCTATAATAGCAGGGATAGAGAGAGAGAGAAAACCTGCCTGCATCCAGTCTGTAGTAAAAACACCTGACTAAAAACAGTAGCCCAAAACTGACAGCTTCCTGCCTGACATGTCAATCAAATTTCTCCAACAATTCAGGGCCATAAAGATGGATACAAAACTGGTTTGGGCATAGAAAGCAGAGAGTAGCAGTGGAAGGGTACTTTTCTAACTGGAGGTCTGTGACAAGTGGTGTTCCACAAGGATCAGTGCTGGGGCCTCTGTAGTTTATAATATGTATAAATTATCTGGAGGAAAATGTAGGTGATCTGATTAATAAATTTGCAGATGATACAAAAAATGGGGGAGTAGCAGATAGTGAGGAGGATTGTCAGAGGATCCAGCAGGCTATAAATCAGCTGGAGACCTGAGCTGAAAGATAGCAGACGAAATTTAACCTGGACAAATGTGAGGTAATGTGATTTGGAAGGTCTACTGCAGAGGGAAAGTATACAGTAAATGGCAGAGCCCTGAGAAATATTAGCATACAGAGGGATCTAAGCATGCAGGTCCACAGTCCCCTGAAGGCAGCAGCTCAGGTGGACAAGATGGTCAAGAAGGCGTATGACATGTTGGCCTTCATCTGTCAGGACGTTGAGCATAGGAATTGGAAAATCATGTTGCAGCTGTATAAGACTTTGGTTAGGCCGCATTTGGAATATTGTGCACAATTCTGGTCGTCACATTGCCATAAGAATGTTGATGCATTGGAAAGGGTGCAGAAGAGATTTACCAGGATGTTGTCTGGTTTGGAGGATATGGACTAAGAAGAAAAGTTGAACAAACTTGGATTGTTTTCATTGGAACGTCGGAGGATGAGGGAAGACCTTATAGAGGTTTACAAGATTATGACAGGCTTGGATAGGGTGGACAGTCAGAGTCTTTTTCCCAGGGTCAAAGGGTCAATTACTTGGAAGCATAGGTTAAAAGTGAGAGGGGGAAAGTTTGAGAGAGATGTAAGGGGCAAGTTTTTCACACAGAGGGTGGTGAATACCTGGAATGTGCTGCCGGAGGAGGTGGTGGAAGCAGATTCTATAACAACGTTCAAGAGGTATCTGGATAGATACATGAATAGGCAGCGAATAGAGGAATATGAACCACGTAGTGGCAAGAAAATATTAGATTAGAGAGGCAAATGCGTCAGCACAGACTTGGTGGGCCGAAGGGACTGTTCCTGTGCTGAACTGTTCTTTGTCTTTGTTAAAAAATCCCAGGCACTGCATGAGGCCCAGAGTAAAAAAAACAGCAATAAAAGGACTTCTAAGCAGACAGCAGGTGTCACAATGAAAAAACAAAGCTTGCTCACAAAATGCAGAGAACATGATTTAAAAAAAAATACATTTCTTAAAGGTACAGTAGCGTCACATGACATAGAACATAGAACATAGAACAGTACAGCACAGAACAGGCCCTTCGGCCCACGATGTTGTGCCGAGCTTTATCTGAAACCAAGATCAAGCTATCCCACTCCCTATCATCCTGGTGTGCTCCATGTGCCTATCCAATAACCGCTTAAATGTTCCTAAAGTGTATGACTCCACTATCACTGCAGGCAGTCCATTCCACACCCCAACCACTCTCTGCGTAAAGAACCTACCTCTGATATCCGTCCTGTATCTCCCACCACGAACCCTATAGTTATGCCCCCTTGTAATAGCTCCATCCACCCGAGGATCGCAAGAATAAAGCATGATCCTATTCCAACATACTGGGGAGTGACTCGAGAGAGAGGACCTTGTCCTTATGGGAAAATCTGCACAAAACAGCAGAAATTGTCAAAACCAGAATAAAATGTAAGTTTGCTGTGTCTATGGAGGGCGCAGCGGCCACACTACTCAATCTCAGCACTTTCCCTATCATCCTCTGCAGCAGAGTATTGCACACCTGTCATGCAAAGGTCATCATACATACATCTCATGGACACTCAATTAAATGCAATGATGTGTATCATAACTGGAACTTTACCCCCATTCTCTGCCCTCACAAACATCGCTCTGCCGCACTTCCATCAACTGATGAAAACACACAAACTGGTTGAAACCATTTGTGCTGCCTTACTCACCACACCATAATGACTTGTTCAATCCACCGAGTGTCCCTTTTCCATTCATAGAATCAGAATGCCTACAGTGCAGGAGGAGGCCATTAGGCCCATTCTGCACCTACAACAATCCTGCCCAGGCCCTTTACCCTGTCTACATGTGGAGTGGAGGCTGTTTACGTACATGTGTGCATACGTGGAATGGCCAGACTATATCATGTTCATGTGTGTGCATGTGCCTATCTTATTTGGAGTTTTGCGTGCAGTTCTGGTCACCACATTATCAGAAGGACGTGGAAGCATTGGAGAGAGTTGCCTGGTCTCAAGGGCATTGGCTATGAGGAGTGGTTGAATAAACTAGGATTGTTTTCACTGGAAAGACAGAGCTCAGGGGAGATCTGATAGAGGTCTACAGAATTATGAGAGGCGTGGACAGGTTGGATAGTCAGAGGCTGTTTCCCAGGGTGGAAGTGTCAATTACCAGGGGGCACAGGTTCAAGGTGAGAAGGGGAAGTTTAAGGGAGATGTGCGGGGGAAGTTTTTCATGCAGAGAATGTTGGGTGCCTGGAACCATCTGCCAGAGGATGTGGTGGAAGCAGGCACATTAGCAACATTTAATAGACACCTGGATGGGTACATGATAAGGGAAGGAATAGAGGGATATGGACTGAGTAAGGGCAGTAGGTTTTTTTTAGTTTAGTTAGGGCATCATGATCGGCACAGGCTTGGAGGGCTGAAGGGCCTGTTCCTGTGCTGAACTTTTCTTTGTTTTTTGTTCTAGATGAAGAGCAAGACAGAGAATCTGGTGAACTGGTGCGGAAACAATAATCTCTCCCTCAATGTCAACAAAACGAAAGAGATTGTCATCGACTTCAGGAAGTTTAAAGGAGAACATGCCCCTGTCTACATCAATGGGGACAAAATAGAAAGGGTCAAGAGCTTCAAGTTTTTAGGTGTCCAGATCACCAACAACCTGCCTGGTCCCCCCATGCTGACACTATAGTTAAGAAAGCCCACCAATGCCTCTACTTTCTCAGAAGACTAAGGAAATTTAGCATGTCAGCTACGACTCTCACCAACCTTTACAGATGCACCATAGAAAGCATTCTTTCTGGTTGTATCACTGCTTGGTATGGCTCCTGCTCTGCCCAAGACCGCAAGGAACTACAAAAGGCTGTGAATGTAGCTCAATCCGTGACGCAAACCAGCTTCCCATCCATTGATCCATTGGGAGTCTACACTTCCCACTGTCTCGGCAAAGCAGCCAGCATAATTAAGGACCCCACGCATCCCGGCCATTCTCTCTTCCACCTTCTTCCTTCGGGAAAAAGAGTAACAAGGGAGAGAGTAGGGCCTCTTAAGGATCAACAAGGTCATCTATGTGTGGATCCACAAGAGATGGGTGAGATCCTAAATGAATATTTCTCATCAGTATTTACTGTTGAGAAAAGCATGGATGTTATGGAACTTGGGGAAATAAATAGTGATGTCTTGAGGAGTGTACATATTACAGAGAAGGAGATGCTGGAAGTCTTAAAGCGCATCAAGGTAGATAAATCCCCAGGACCTGATGAAGTATATCCCAGGAAGTTGTGGGAGGCTAGGGAGGAAATTGCGAGTCCCCTAGCTGAGATATTTGAATCATCGATAGTCACGGGTGAGGGGCCTGAAGATTGGAGGGTGGCAAATGTTTTCCCTATGTTTAAAAAGGGCTGCAGGGGAAAGCCTGGGAACTACAGGCCAGTGAGCCTCACATCTGTGGTGGGTAAATTGTTGGAAGGTATTTTGAGAGACAGGATCTACAGGCATTTAGAGATGCAAGGACTGATTAGGGACAGTCAGCATGGCTTTGTGAGTGGAAAATCATGTCTCACAAATTTAATTGAGTTTTTTGCAGGGGTAACCAAGAAGGTAGATGAGGATAGTGCAGTTGATGTTGTCTACATGGACTTTAGCAAGGCCTTTAACAAGCTACCGCATGGTAGGTTGTTGCATAAAGTTAAATCTCACGGGATCCAGGGTGAGGTATCTAAATGGATACAAAATTGGCTTAGAACATAGAACATAGAAAGCCACAGCACAAACAGGCCCTTCGGCCCACAAGTTGCGCTGATCATATCCCTACCTCTAGGCCTATCTATAGCCCTCAATCCCATTAAATCCCATGTACTCATCCAGAAGTCTCTTAAAAGACCCCAACGAGTTTGCCTCCACCACCACCGACGTCAGCCGATTCCACTCACCCACCACCCTCTGAGTGAAAAACTTACCCCTGACATCTCCTCTGTACCTACCCCCCAGCACCTTAAACCTGTGTCCTCTCGTAGCAACCATTTCAGCCCTTGGAAATAGCCTCTGAGAGTCTACCCTATCCAGACCTCTCAACATCTTGTAAACCTCTATCAGGTCACCTCTCATCCTTCGTCTCTCCAGGGAGAAGAGACCAAGCTCCCTCAACCTATCCTCATAAGGCATGCCCCCCAATCCAGGCAACATCCTTGTAAATCTCCTCTGCACCCTTTCAATGGCTTCAACATCTTTCCTGTAATGAGGTGACCAGAACTGCGCGCAGTACTCCAAGTGGGGTCTAACCAGGGTCCTATAAAGCTGCAGCATTATCTCCTGACTCCTAAACTCAATCCCTTGATGAATGAAGGCCAGTACGCCGTACGCCTTCTTGACCGCATCCTCCACCTGCGAGGCCGATTTAAGAGTCCTATGGACCGGACCCCAAGGTCCTTCTGATCCTCTACACTGCTAAGAATGGTACCCTTCATATTATACTGCTGCTTCATCCCATTGGATCTGCCAAAATGGATCACTACACACTTATCCGGGTTGAAGTCCATCTGCCACTTCTCCGCCCAGTCTTGCATTCTATCTATGTCTCGCTGCAACTTCTGACATCCCTCCAAACTATCCACAACACCACCTACCTTGGTGTCATCAGCAAACTTACCAACACATCCCTCCACTTCCTCATCCAGGTCATTTATGAAAATGACAAACAGCAAGGGTCCCAGAACAGATCTCTGGGGCACTCCACTGGTCACTGACCTCCATGCAGAGAAAGACCCCTCCACAGCCACTCTCTGCCTTCTGCAGGCAAGCCAGTTCTGGATCCACAAGGCAACAGCCCCTTGGATCCCATGCCCTCTCACTTTCTCAAGAAGTCTTGCATGGGGGACCTTATCGAACGCCTTGCTGAAGTCCATATAGGCCACATCCACCGCTCTTCCTTCGTCAATGTGTTTGGTCACATTTTCAAAGAACTCAACCAGGCTCGTAAGGCACGACCTGCCCTTGACAAAGCCGTGCTGACTACTTTTGATCATACTAAACTTCTCTAGATGATCATAAATCCTGTCTCTCAGGATCCTCTCCATCAACTTACCAACCACTGAGGTTAGACTCACCGGTCGGTAATTTCCCGGGCTGTCCCTGTTCCCTTTCTTGAATATAGGGACCACATCTGCAATCCTCCAATCCTCCGGAACCTCTCCCGTCTCCATCGATGATGCAAAGATCATCGCCAAAGGCTCCGCAATCTCCTCCCTCGCCTCCCACAGTAACCTGGGGTACATCCCATCCGGTCCCGGCGACTTACCAACCTTGATGCCATTCAATAGTTCCAACACATCCTCTTTCTTTATGTCCACATGCTCGATCCTTTCTGTCCACCGCAAACCAGCAGTACAACCACCCAGATCCCTTTCCACCGTGAATACCGAGGTAAAGTATTCATTAAGCACCTCCGCCATTTCTAACGGTTCCGCACAAACTTTTCCCCCTTCACCTTTTAAGGGTCCTATGCCTTCACATCTCATCCTTTTACTCTTGACATATTTGTAGAAAGCCTTGGGATTCTCCTTAATCTTACCCGCCAAGGTCTTCTCATGACCCCTTCTCGCTCTCCTAATTTCCTTCTTAAGCTCCTTCCTACATCCCGTATACTCCTCCAAATCCTTAACACCTCCTAGCTCTCTGAACCTTCTGTACGCCTCTCTTTTCTTATTCACCAGGTTCATCACAACCTTCGTGCACCACGGTTCCCGTACCCTACCAACACCCCCCTGTCTCATCGGAACGTTGTCATGCAGAGCTCCAGACAAACATTCCTTGAAAATCCTCCACTTTCCTTCGGTACTTTTCCCCAAGAATGCCTCCTTCCAATTTACCCGTCTAATTTCCTCCCTGATGACACTGTATTTCCCTTTACTCCAGAGAAACACTTTCCTAGCCTGCCTGATCCTATCTCTTTCCAATGCTATCGTGAAGGAGATGGAATTATGATCGCTATCCCCAAGATGCTCACCCACCGAGAGATCCTCCACCTGTCCAGGTTCATTAGCCAGCACCAGATCAAGTACAGCCTCTCCTCTAGTAGGCTTATCCACATACTGTGTCAGGAAACTCTCCTGGACACACCTAACAAACTCCTCTCCATCCAAACCCCTAGCCCTAGGGATATTCCAATCTATGTTTGGGAAATTAAAATCTCCCATCACGACAACTCTGTTATTCCTACATCTCTCCAGGATCTGTTTCCCCATCTGCTCCTCAACATCTCTGTTACTTCTTGACAGAAGCCAGAGGATGGTTGTAGAGAGTTGTTTTTCAAACTGGAGGCCTGTGACCAGCGGTGTGCCTCAGGGATCAGTGCTGGGCCCACTGTTATTTGTCATTTATATTAATGATTTGGATGAGAATATAGGGGGCATGGTTAGTAAGTTTGCAGATGACACCAAGATTGGTGGCAGAGTGGACAGTGAAGAAAGTTATCTCCAATTGCAACGGGATCTTGATCAATTGGGCCAGTGGGCTGACGAATGGCAGATGGAGTTTAATTTAGACAAATGCGAGGTAATGCATTTTAGTAGATTGAACCAGGGCAGGACTTACTCAGTTAATGGTAGGGCGTTGGGGAGAGTTACAGAACAAAGAGATCGAGGGGTACATGCTCATAGCTCCTTGAAAGTGGAGTCACAGGTGGACAGAGTGGTGAAGAAGGCATTCGGCATGCTTGGTTTCATCGGTCAGAACATTGAATACAGGAGTTGGGACGTCTTGTTGAAGTTGTAAAAGACATTGGTAAGGCCACACTTGGAGTACTGTGTGCAATTCTGGTCACCGTATTATAGAAAGGATATTATTAAACTAGAAAGAGTGCAGAAAAGATTTAATGGGATGCTACTGGGACTTGATGGATTGAGTTATAAGGAGAGGCTAAATAGACTGGGGCATTTCTCTCTGGAGCGTAGGAGGCTGAGGGGTGACCTTATAGAGGTCTATAAAATAATGAGGGGCATAGACGAGGTAGATAGTCAATATCTTTTCCCAAAGGTAGAGGAGTCTAAAACTAGAGGGCATAGGTTTAAGGTGAGAGGGGAGAGATACAAAAGTGTCCAGAGGGGCAATTTTTTCACACAGAGGGTGGTGAGTGTCTGGAACAAGCTGCCAGAGGTAGTAGTAGAGGCGGGTACAATTTTATCTTTTAAAAAGCATTTAGATAGTTACACGGGTACGATGGGTATCGAGGGATATGGGCCAAATGCAGGCAATTGGGATTAGCTTAGGGGTTTTAAAAAAAAGGCGGCCTGGACAAGTTGGGCTGAAGGGCCTGTTTCCATGCTGTAAACCTCTATGACTCTATACAAAAGTCTGAGGTCACATACCAACTGATGCAAGAACAGCTTCTTCCCTGCTGCTGTCAGACCTTTGAATGGACCGACCTTACATTAAGTTGATCTTTCTCTACACTCTAGCTATTATATAGATGATCTGGAGGAGGGGACGGAGTGTAGGGTAACGAAGTTTGCAGACGACACAAAGATAAGTGGAAAAGTGAATCGTGTGGAGGACGGAGAAGATCTGCAGAGAGATTTGGACAGGCTGAGTGAGTGGGCGAGGATATGGCAAATGGAGTATAACGTTGATAAATGCGAGGTTATACACTTTGGAGGAAATAATAACAAATGGGATTACTATCTCAATGGAAACAAATTAAAACATGCTACCGTGCAAAGGGACCTGGGGGTCCTTGTGCATGAGACGCAAAAGCCCAGTCTGCAGGTACAACAGGTGATCAAGAAGGCAAATGGGATGTTGGCCTATATTGCGAGGGGGATAGAATATAAAAGCAGGGATGTCTTGATGCACCTGTACAGGGCATTGGTGAGGCCGCAGCTGGAATACTGTGTGCAGTATTGGTCCCCTTATATGAGGAAGGATATATTGGCATTGGAGGGAGTGCAGAGAAGGTTCACCAGGTTGATACCGGAGATGAGGGGTTTGGATTATGAGGAGAGGCTGAAGAGATTGGGTTTGTACTCGTTGGAGTTTAGAAGGATGAGGGGGGATCTTATGGAGACTTATAAGATAATGCGGGGGCTGGATAGGGTGGAGGCGGAGAGATTCTTTCCACTTAGTAAGGAAGTTAAAACTAGAGGACACAGCCTCAAAATAAAGGGGGGTCGGTTTAAGACAGAGTTGAGGAGGAACTTCTTCTCCCAGAGGGTGGTGAATCTCTGGAATTCTCTGCCCACTGAGGTGGTGGAGGCTACCTCGCTGAATATGTTTAAAGCGCGGATGGATGGATTCCTGATCGGTAAGGGAATTAAGGGTTATGGGGATCAGGCGGGTAAGTGGTACTGATCCACGTCAGATCAGCCATGATCTTATTGAATGGCGGGGCAGGCTCGAGGGGCTAGATGGCCTACTCCTGCTCCTATTTCTTATGTTCTTATGTTCTTATGACTGTAACATTACATTCTGCACTCTCTCGTTTCCTTCTCCATGAACGGTATGTTTTGTCTGTATAGCGCGCAAGAAACAATACTTTTCACTGTGTGCTAATACATGTGACAATAATAAATCAAAATCCAATTGAGTTTATTTAACTAATAAAATGTTGAAGTACAATGGTCTCATTACTTACTTGTGATGCTCTCTTGAACACTGGGTGAGAAATATCACAGTTTAAGAATGATAAGGAAAATGTTGTTGTTTGATCAGTGCACTTGATATCTCCAAGCTGAAAATAAGGAAACATGGGTAACAAACAGATTAGGCGCAAAAATGCAACAAGGCAAATAATGAAACTCAACCATTGTTGAGCATTACTGATTCAATCATGAAACTCAGCCGTTGTTTGGCAATACTGATTCAATTCTCTGACTTCAACTCGATTGAATGTTTGCTTTTGGGTTTTGTAATTCCAACCTGTACAGCGGGCATGATGCCCACCCACATGACACCATATAAACACCAATATTATAGAATCCCTGCAGTGCAGAAGGCGGCCAGTCGGCCTTTCAAGCCTGTACCAACTCTCCAACAACAATCCCACCCAGGTTCTATCCCCCTAACCCCATGTATTTACCTTGCCAATTCCCTTAATCGACACATCTTTGGAATCTAAGGGGCAATTAATCATGGTCACTCAACCTAGCCCACACATTTTTGGACTGTGGGAGGAAATCAGAGCACCCAAAGAAAACCCACTCATACATGGGAGAATGTTCAAACTCCACACTCAAGGGCAGAATCGAACCCTGTGGTGAACCATCGTTGGTTCCCACTAGATAGTACTGAGCCAGGGTTTGGCCAGTACTACAAGTATGTATATATGTTGCTGTTGGGGTTAGGGATGGGTTGTTCTACTTGTTGCTGTTGGGGTTAGGGTGGGGTTGTTACACCTTTGTATTGTAGTATTGTGGTACATCCCAGTCGGGCTCCGCCTCCTGGGAGAGGTATAAAGGTCCCTGCTCTGTCTGGGACCCCTCAGTCTGGGATCGTGTATATAATTAGTAGCTGCCTTGTTACAGCAAATAAAAGCCTTTATTTCCTGAGCATCAAGCCTTGTGTGTGATAACGCGCATCAATTTTATTTGCTGTAAATAAACTCTCGTCGAAGAAAAAAAAAGAGTATGGAGCAGGTACTGAAGCCTGAACGCCTTACACTAGATCCACGTGCGGTGGGCGCCTCTAACACCTTCGACCACTGGTTGAAGTGTTTTGAGGACTACCTGGCAGCCTCCGCAGCGGTCACCACAGATGATGACAGACTCCGGGTCCTCCATGCGAGGGTAAGCGACACTGTCTACCTCGCGATCCGTGCGGCCACCGATTACACAAAGGCCCTCAAGCTTCTGAAGAAGCGTTATATTAAACCGCCCAACGAAATACACGCTCGTTACCTCTTAGCCACTCGACGACGGCAGTCCGGCGAAACAATGGAGGAATACGCGAACGAGCTCCTACAGCTAGCCAGGGGCTGTAACTGCAAAGCTGTGTCGGCTGAGCAGAGTATGAACGACCTCGCCCGAGATGCATTTGTGGCGGGAGTTGGATCATCGTACATTCGACTCAAACTACTGGAGAAGGGTAACCTTGACCTTACCCAGGCAATAGAACTAGCGGAGATGCTGGAGACGGCCTCCAAAAGCCTAGTATTGTATCCTGAAGACCAAGTGGAGACAACGTGGCAGGAGCAGTCGCCAATCCCTCCTCGTCCCTTGGGTTCGAGATGCTGCGTAATGGCGTGCTCACACTCGGGCCAGACGACGGCAGCAGCTCCGGGCGGCCCGCGGTGTTACTTCTGTGGGAGAGCGAAGCATACTCGGCAACGGTGTCCCGCTAAAGCTGTGTTGTGCTCCGCCTGCGGTAAGAAGGGGCACTATTCGAAAGTGTGCCGCTCTAAATCTGCTTCTAGGAACAGCAGTGCGGCCTGCGATTCCTCAGAGCCCGGTTCTTCGTCGTCGAAATCGTCGAGGGTTTCGTCCACGTGCGAGGCCAGGACGACGCCATTACAGTCGACGGAGTCGGAGATGTGTGACCACCAGGGGTCGCTGAGTTTGGCGCCATCACCCATGTGCGACCTATGGGAGCGGCCATGTTGGTCGGCACTGACCGCGAACGACCAGCAGGGGTCATCCTCGTCAATTTCAGCTGCCTGCAGTGGCGCTCATGAACCAACGGTGGCGTCGATCATCCTGGACCAGGCCAAGCCTCATAGACTTGACAAGTCTATGATGGACATTCAGGTAAATGACCACTTGATTTATTGTCTGTTTGACAGCGGGAGCACTGAGAGCTTTATCCACCCAGACGCTGTGAAGCGGTGTGGACTCCGGATTCAACCTGTCAAACAGACAATTTCCATGGCATCAAGGTCCCGGTCTGTCACCGTGCTAGGGAGTTGCGTGGTAACTTTAACGGTGCAAGGCACAGTTTACGAGCGTTTCAAGCTACTAGTGTTGCCGCACCTTTGCGCGCCAATACTTCTCGGGCTAAACTTCATGGTCCACTTGAGGAGTGTAACCCTACAGTACGGTGGGCCACTCCCTTCGCTTTCAGTGGGAGAACAGCAGCCTGCAAATTGCCCAACGCGCCCCGCCTGTAGCCTCTTGACGCTGAAGATCACCACACCCTCCCTGTTCCAGAATCTTGTGCCAGGCTGCAAGCCCATTGCGACTAAGAGTAGAATCATAGAAACCCTACAGTGCAGAAGGAGGCCATTCGGCCCATCGAGTCTGCACCGACCACAATCCCACCCAGGCCCTACCTGCTAATCCCTTTTTTTTTACCCGCTAATTTACCCGCTAATCCCTCTTACCTACGCATCCCAGGACTCTAAGGGGCAATTTTTAACCTGGCCAATCAACCTAACCCGCACATCTTTGGACTGTGGGAGGAAACCGGAGCACCCGGAGGAAACCCACGCAGACACGAGGAGAATGTGCAAACTCCACACAGACAGTGACCCGAGCCGGGAATCGAACCCGGGACCCTGGAGCTGTGAAGCAGCAGTGCTAACCACTGTGCTACTGTGCCGCCCGAGTAGGCGTTACAGCGCTGAGGATCGGATCTTCATTCGATCTGAAGTTCAGCGGCTCCTCAAAGAAAGGATCATACAACCCAGCGCTAGTCCGTGGAGAGCGCAGGTCGTGGTGGTCAAGAGTGGGAACAAACCCCGGATGGTCATTGACTATAGTCAGACCATTAATAGATACACGCAACTGGATGCGTATCCCCTCCCATGCATGTCTGACATTGCGCAGTACCGGGTGTTCTCCACCATAGACCTCAAGTCTGCCTACCACCAACTCCACATTCGCCCAGAGGACCGACAATACACAGCTTTTGAGGCGGATGGTCGTTTGTATCACTTTCTCAGGGTTCCCTTTGGTGTCATCAATGGGGTCTCGGTCTTCCAGCGTGCTATGGACCGAATGGTGGACCAGAACGGGCTGCGGGCTACCTTCCCATACCTGGATAATGTCACCATCTGCGGCCATGACCAGCAGGACCACGACACAAATCTCCTGAATTTCCTACGAACTGCATCTCGTCTGAACCTGACCTACAACAGGGAGAAGTGTGTGTTTCGTACGCGCCGTATAGCCATCCTAGGATATGTGGTGGAAAACGGGGTCATTGGCCCTGATCCAGACCGTATGCGCCCCCTCTCTGAACTTCCCCTGCCCACTAGTGCAAAAACACTGAGAAGATGCTTAGGCTTCTTCTCTTATTATGCACAGTGTGTTCCCAATTACGCGGACAAAGCCCGTCCGCTCATTAAGTCCACTACTTTTCCCCTAACACCAGAGGCCCGATTGGCCTTTAATAAATTAAAAGCCAACATCGCGAAAGCTACGATGCACGCTGTTGATGAGTCCATCCCCTTTCAGGTGGAGAGCGATGCATCTGATTTCGCCCTGGCCGCCACACTTAACCAGGCGGGCAGGCCCATCGCATTTTTTTCCCGCACCCTCCAAGGCCCCGAAATTCGGCATTCAGCGGTGGAAAAGGAGGCCCAGGCCATTGTGAGGCCGTCAGGCACTGGCGCCATTACTTGGCGGGAAAACGGTTCACTCTGATCACGGACCAACGGGAGACTGGAAGGCTTTTTGACTTCAACGCCAGTAAGACAGCCTTCCAGACTGTAGCATTCTCACGTTCCACCTGTCCGTTACCCCTAGGGTTGTAGCTCGTGGTTCTACTAGAGGCAATCCCGTATGAGAGCAGGTATTGCCTCAAGTCATCGCTCATGAACGACGAGCCCCTGTCGCTGTGAATGTAGCCGGGGTACCCGAACAGGGTAAAAAGATCACGGAATGCCTTGATAACACGCAGAGGGGCAAGATCAAGAACAACAAGATCTTGCGGTGGAGAATTGAACTCTCCACCTATAACTATGACATCATGTATCGTCCAGGGAAACTCAATGAGCCCTCGGATGCCCTCTCGTGTGGAACATGCGCCAGTATACAGGAGGACCGTTTGCAGGCTCTCCATAATGACCTATGCCATCCTGGGGTCACTCGGCTCTACCACTTTATAAAAGCCCGCAATCTGCCCTACTCGGTGGAGGACGTCAGGTCCATAACAAGAAGCTGTCGGGTATGTGCAGAATGCAAACCGCACTTTTACCGACCTGACCGGGCACATTTAGTCAAGGCCACTCGTCCCTTCGAGAGACTGAGTGTCGATTTTAAGGGCCCCCTTCCCTCAACAGATCGGAATGTGTACTTCCTCAACATCATTGACGAGTACTCTAGATTCCCTTTTGTTGTTCCCTGCTCTGATACATCCGCTGCCACGGTTATCAAGGCATTCCGTGATCTTTTTACCCTGTTCGGGTACCCCGGCTACATTCACAGCGACAGGGGCTCGTCGTTCATGAGTGATGACTTGAGGCAATACCTGCTCTCATACGGGATTGCCTCTAGTAGAACCACGAGCTACAACCCTAGGGGTAACGGACAGGTGGAATGTGAGAATGCTACAGTCTGGAAGGCTGTCCTACTGGCGTTGAAGTCAAAAAGCCTTCCAGTCTCCCGTTGGCAAGAGGTGCTCCCTGATGCGCTCCATTCCATACGCTCACTCCTGTGTACGGCAACCAACGCTACTCCCCATGAGAGGATGTTTTCATTCCCTCGGAAGTCTTCCTCGGGGACCTCATTACCGTCTTGGTTGACGTACTCAGGACCTGTCCTCCTGCGGCGACATGTAAGGGCCCGCAAGTCCGACCCGTTGGTCAAACAGGTCCATCTCCTCCACGCCAACCCTCAGTTTGCCTATGTGGCATACCCTGACGGGCGAGACCTGGCGCCAGCAGGGGACGTAGCAACCCCTGTCGCTCCCATACCCCCTGCTACAAACCCCATAACTCTTGTTTCCCCTCTGGACACGGCGCGGGCAGCATCGGGACCATTACTTAACCCTTTTACTCCCGTGTACAGCTTGCCTGAGTCCAGAGGATGGTCGCCACTTCAGGGCGTGTTGGAACTCCATGGATTACCGTCACCTCAGGGTCAACCGGCCCGTGAGTCTGTGGAGGAACAGTTGGACATCGCCTTGGGGAGAACGCCACCGCAAGTGCCTACTCCGGTGTCATCGCCGGTATTGAGGAGGTCACAACGACGGTGCAGTCCCCCTGACCGTCTGAACTTATAGACTGATGACAAATTATTCTGTTTTTGTACCCTGCCGGCCTTTGTTTTCAAAGGAGGGATGAATGTGGTGAACCATCGTTGGTTCCCACTAGATAGTACTGAGCCAGGGTCTGGCCAGTACTACAAGTATGTATATATGTTGCTGTTGGGGTTAGGGATGGGTTGTTCTACTTGTTGCTGTTGGGGTTAGGGTGGGGTTGTTACACCTTTGTATTGTAGTATTGTGGTACATCCCAGTCGGGCTCCGCCTCCTGGGAGAGGTATAAAGGTCCCTGCTCTGTCTGGGATTGTGTATATAATTAGTAGCCACCTTGTTACAGCAAATAAAAGCCTTTATTTCCTGAGCATCAAGCCTCGTGTGTGATAACGCGCATCAAACCCAGATCCCTGGCATTGAGAGGCAGCAGTGCTAAACACTGTGCCTCTGGCCGCAATATTTAAAGGTCCAATGCAGAAATTAAATTTAGAGGACCAGGAGGTGTCTAGAATTACTCTTAAGAAGCAAAGGTAACAGAGATTCAATGTCACTCCCCTGGAATTACTGCTGGGTGCAGCCAGGGGCAGGAGGAACAGCAATGAGGAAGAGGTGTTAGAACCATAGAACCATAGAAAATTACAGCTCAGTAACAGGCCTTTTGGCCCTTCTTGTCTGTGCCGAACCATTTTTTGCCTAGTCCCACTGACCTGCACTTGGACCATATCCCTCCACACCCCTCTCATCCATGAACCCATCCAAGTTTTCTTAAATGTTAAAAGTGACCCCGCATTTACTACTTTATCCGGCAGCTCATTCCACACTCCCACCACTCTCTGCGTGAAGAAGCCCCCCCTAATATTCCTTTTAAACTTTTCTCCTTTCACCCTTAACCGATGCCCTCTAGTTTTTTTCTCCCCTAGCCTCAGTGGAAAAAGCCTGCTTGCATTCATTCTATCTATACCCATCAAAATCTTATACACCTCTATCAAATCTCCCCTCATTCTTCTACGCTCCAGGGAATAAAGTCCCAACCTATTCAATCTCTCTCTGTAACTCAGCTTCTCAAGTCCCGGCAACATCCTTGTGAACCTTCTCTGCACTCTTTCAACCTTATTTACATCCTTCCTGTAACTAGGTGACCAAAACTGTACACAATACTCCAAATTCGGCCTCACCAATGCCTTATATAACGTTACCATAACACTCCAACTTTTATACTCGATGCTCCGATTTATAAAGGCCAATGTACCAAAGGCACTCTCCACGACCATATCCACCTGTGACGTCACTTTTAGGGAATTCTGTACCTGTATTCCCAGATCCCTCTGTTCAACTGCACTCTTCAGAGTCCTACTATTTACCCTGTACATTCTACTTTGGTTTGTCCTTCCAATGTGCAATATCTCACACTTGTCTGCGTTAAATTCCATTTGCTATTTTTCAGCTCATTTTTCTAGTTGGTCCAAATCCTTCTGCAAGCTTTGAAAATCTTCCTCACTGTCCACTGCACCTCCAATCTTTGTATCATCAGCAAATTTGCTGATCCAATTTACCACATTATCATCCAGATCATTGATATAGATGACAAACAACAATGGACCCAACACCGATCCCTGCGGCACACCACTAGTCACAGGCCTCCACTCAGAGAAGCAATCCTCCACAACCACTCTCTGGCTTCTTCCATTGAGCCAGTGTCTTATCCAATTTACTACCTCCCCATGTATACCTAGCGACTGAACCTTCCTAACTAACCTCCCATGAGGGACCTTGTCAAAGGCCTTGCTGAAATCCAGGTAGACAACATCCACTGCCTTCCCTTCATCCACTTTCCTGGTAACCTCCTCGAAAAACTCTAATAGATTGGTCAAACATGACCTACCACGCACAAAGCCATGTTGACTCTCCCTAATAAGTCCCTGTCTATCCAAATATTTGTAGATCCTATCCCTTATCACACCTTCCAATAACTTGCCCACCACCGACGTCAAACTTACTGGCCGATAATTTCCCGGATTTCTTTTGGAACCTTTTTTAAACAACGGAACACATGAGCCACCCTCCAATCATCCGGCACCTCCCCCGTGAATACTGACATTTTAAATATGTCTGCCAGGGCCCCTGCAAGTTCAACACTAGCTTCCCTCAAGGTCCGTGGGAATTCCCTGTCCGGTCCTGGGGATTTATCCACTCTGATTTGCCTCAAGACAGCGAGCACCTCCTCCCCTTTAATCTGTAAAGGTTCCATGACCTCCCTACCAGTTTGCCCTATTTCCGTAGACTCCATGCCCGTTTCCTCAGTAAATACGGATGCAAAAAAACCATTTAGTACCTCCCCCATCTCTTTTGGTTCCATACACAGTGTACCACTCTGGTCTTCAAGAGGACCAATTTTATCCCTCGCTATCCTTTTGCTCCTGACATACCGATAGAAGCTCTTTGGATTTTCCTTCACTCTGCCAAAGCAACTTCATGTCTTCTTTTAGCCCTCCTGATTTCCCTCTTGCACTTTTTATACTCCTCGAGCATCTGATCTGTTCCTTGCTGCCTATACATTTCATACAATTCTCTCTTTCTCTTAATCAATGTTACAATCTCCCTCGAGAACCAAGGTTCCTTATCCCTATTTACTTTGCCTTTAATCCTGACAGGAACATACAAATTCTGCACTGTCAAAATTTCTCTTTTGAAGGCCTCCCACTTTCCATTTACATCCTTACCAGAGAACAGCCTGTGCCAATCCACACTTCCCAGATCCCTTCTCATTTCATCAAATTTGGCCTTTTTCCAGTTCAGAACTTCAACCCGAGGACCAGATCTATCCTTATCCATGATCAGGTTGAAACTAATGGCATTATGATCACTGGATCCAAAGTGTTCCCTCACACTCACATCCATCACCTGCCCCAACTCATTTCCCAATAGGAGATCCAATATCGCATCCTCTCTCGTTGGCACCTCTCTATACTGATGTAGAAAATTCTCCTGAACACAAACTTGACCCTGTCTAAACTTTAACAGTATGCGAGTCCCAATCTCTCTGAGGAAAATTAAAATCCCCTACTATCACAACTTTGTGTTTCTTGCAGTTGTCAGCTATCTCTCTGCTGATTTGCTCCTCCAATTCTCGCTGACTATTGGGTGGTCTATAATACAATCCCATTAATGTGGTCATACCTTTCCTGTTTCTCAGCTCCACCCATAGGGCCTCTGTAGACAAGCTCCCTAATTTATCCTGCCTGAGTACCGCTGTAACATTTTCCCTGACCAACAATGCCACCCCCCCACCTTTTATCCCTCTGCCTCTATCCCGCCTGAAACATTGGAACCCTGGAACATTGAGCTGCCAGTCCTGCCCCTCCTGTAGCCAAGTTTCACGAATTGCTATAATGTCATATTTCCATGTGTCTATCCACGCCTTCAGCTCATCTGCCTTCCCCACAATACTCCTTGCATTGAAATAGACACACCTCAAAAGGTTATTTCCACCACGCTCAACCCTTCCATTTGTGATTTTGCTTGAACTAACCTGTCTTTTTACCCCTGCTCCACTATCTGCTCTGGCACTCTGGTTCCCATCCCCCTGCAAATCTAGTTTAAACCCTCCCCAATAACACGAGCAAACCTCCCTTCAAGTATATTGGTCCCCTTGTAGTTTAGGTGTAACCCGTCTCTCTTATACAGGTCCCACCTGCCCCAGAAGAGGTCCCAATGATCCAATAATCGGAAACCCTGCCCCCTACACCAGTTCCTCAGCCACGTGTTCATCCACCCAAGCATCCTACTCCTACCCTCACTGGCACGTGGTACGGGTAGCAATCCTGAGATTACTACCCTCGGGGTCCTGCTTTTTAACTTCCTTTCAAGCTCTTTGTACTCACTCTTTAGGACCTCCTCACTCAGGTACAACAGGTGATCAAGAAGGCAAATGGGATGTTGGCCTATATTGCGAGGGGGATAGAATATAAAAGCAGGGATGTCTTGATGCACCTGTACAGGGCATTGGTGAGGCCGCAGCTGGAATACTGTGTGCAGTATTGGTCCCCTTATATGAGGAAGGATATATTGGCATTGGAGGGAGTGCAGAGAAGGTTCACCAGGTTGATACCGGAGATGAGGGGTTTGGATTATGAGGAGAGGCTGAAGAGATTGGGTTTGTACTCGTTGGAGTTTAGAAGGATGAGGGGGGATCTTATGGAGACTTATAAGATAATGCGGGGGCTGGATAGGGTGGAGGCGGAGAGATTCTTTCCACTTAGTAAGGAAGTTAAAACTAGAGGACACAGCCTCAAAATAAAGGGGGGTCGGTTTAAGACAGAGTTGAGGAGGAACTTCTTCTCCCAGAGGGTGGTGAATCTCTGGAATTCTCTGCCCACTGAGGTGGTGGAGGCTACCTCGCTGAATATGTTTAAAGCGCGGATGGATGGATTCCTGATCGGTAAGGGAATTAAGGGTTATGGGGATCAGGCGGGTAAGTGGTACTGATCCACGTCAGATCAGCCATGATCTTATTGAATGGCGGGGCAGGCTCGAGGGGCTAGATGGCCTACTCCTGCTCCTATTTCTTATGTTCTTATGTTCACTCTTCCTACCTACGTCATTGGTACCGATGTGTACCACGACATCTGGCTGATCACCTTCCCGCCTTAGAACGCTGTGCACGCGATCAGAGACATCCCTGATCTTGGTACCCAGGAGGCAACAAACCATGCGGGAGTCTCTGTCCCGACCACAGAGCCTCCTGTCTGTACCTCTGACCATTGAGTCCCCTATCACTACTGCTCTCCTCTTCTTCATCCCACCCTTTTGCGCTGTAGAACCAGATTCAGTATCAGAGTTCCGGCTGTTGCAGCTTGTCCCAGGTAAAGCATCTCCCACAACAGTATCCAATTCAGTACACCTGTTGTGGAGGGGTATGGCCACAGGGGAACCCTGCTCTGCCTGTCCTTTCACAATTCCATTTTCTCTCCTTACAGTAACTCAATTTCCTATGCTCTGCTGCTTAGGTGTAACTACCTCCCTGAAGCTACTGTCTATACACTTCTCATTCTCCCGAATTAGATGGAGGTCATCAAGCTCCTTCTCCAGTTCCCTAACACGCTTTGCGAGCAGCTTCAGCTGGATGCATCTTTTGCAGGTTGTCGTCAGGGACACCGGAGGTCTCCCTGATCTCCCACATCCTGCAAGAGGAGCATTCCAACATCTTGCCTGGCATTTTTTTTTAAACTCTGGGGAAAAACAGGAATAAACTTTCTGGGGAAAAAGAAAAAACCCTACTCTTGCCTCTGCCTGTTCTCGCCGAAGCCCGTTTTGAGCCAAAGCCCTTCAGCTCTCACTCTGCTCCCTGCTCACTCCGCTGCCCACTAACGACGCTGCCCGCTGGATAGTGCGGCCTGCTTTTCAACCTCCCGTGCATTTATTGAAAAAAAAACTACACAATCCCTTCCCAGGTCACCCTGCGCCTGACCTACTTCCGTTTTTCCCTTACACTCTGAAAAAAGAAAGTAAGTAAATACAGTGATTCCCTTACCCTTTTTACTTTAAACACCAATCGCTCCTCTCCTCCTTGCTCCGGTCGAACAATGAGGTGTTAGGTGGTGGTCGAGAATGTTAGAAGCTGCCATGTTCTTGTGTGTAGTGCAGGACACAGTTTAAAGACTTAAACCAATCAGGGAAAGTGATAGCATCTGATGGTTCACCTACATCCTGTTGTGCAATTCCAATCCACTTTGTCTTGCTAAGCTTTTTTCAATTATCCATTTATGGGATGTGGGCATCGTTGGCTGGGCCAGCATTTATTGTCCATCCCTAACTGCCCTCCATTTCAAGGGGCATTTGAGCGTGAACCACATTGCTGTGGATCTGCAGTTACACAATTGCAGATTTTCTTCCCGAAAGGGCATTGGTGAACCAGATGGGTTTTTATGAAAATTGACAATGGTTTCATGATCATCATTGGACTTTTAATTCCAGATTTTATTGAATTCAAATTTCACCATCTGGTGAATGGGATTTGAATCCAGGTCCCCAGATCATGCTCTGGTCTCTGGATTACTAGTTCAGTGACAACACCACTAATCCACTACCTACTTCATCATATCAACTCCTCACATCCAGTTACGTTTCAGCAGGTCTGAGCCTTCTCTAGCTAAGTATTTTCACACCATCCCCTTCCTGCCATTTAGAACATAGAACATAGAACATAGAAAGCCACAGCACAAACAGGCCCTTCGGCCCACAAGTTGCGCCGATCACATCCCCACCTCTAGGCCTATCTATAGCCCTCAATCCCATTAAATCCCATGTACTCATCCAGAAGTCTCTTAAAAGACCCCAACGAGTTTGCCTCCACCACCACCGACGTCAGCCGATTCCACTCACCCACCACCCTCTGAGTGAAAAACTTACCCCTGACATCCCCCCTGTACCTACCCCCCAGCACCTTAAACCTGTGTCCTCTCGTAGCAACCATTTCAGCCCTTGGAAATAGCCTCTGAGAGTCCACCCTATCCAGACCCCTCAACATCTTGTAAACCTCTATCAGGTCACCTCTCATCCTTCGTCTCTCCAGGGAGAAGAGACCAAGCTCCCTCAACCTATCCTCATAAGGCATGCCCCCCAATCCAGGCAACATCCTTGTAAATCTCCTCTGCACCCTTTCAATGGCTTCAACATCTTTCCTGTAATGAGGTGACCAGAACTGCGCGCAGTACTCCAAGTGGGGTCTAACCAGGGTCCTATAAAGCTGCAGCATTATCTCCCGACTCCTAAACTCAATCCCTCGATTAATGAAGGCTAGTACGCCATACGCCTTCTTGACCGCATCCTCCACCTGCGAGGCCGATTTAAGAGTCCTATGGACCCGGACCCCAAGGTCCTTCTGATCCTCTACACTGCTAAGAATGGTACCCTTCATTTTATACTGCTGCTCCATCCCATTGGATCTGCCAAAATGGATCACTACACACTTATCCGGGTTGAAGTCCATCTGCCACTTCTCCGCCCAGTCTTGCATTCTATCTATGTCTCGCTGCAACTTCTGACATCCCTCCAAACTATCCACAACACCACCTACCTTGGTGTCGTCAGCAAACTTACCAACCCATCCCTCCACTTCCTCATCCAGGTCATTTATGAAAATGACAAACAGCAAGGGTCCCAGAACAGATCCCTGGGGCACTCCACTGGTCACTGACCTCCATGCAGAGAAAGACCCCTCCACAGCCACTCTCTGCCTTCTGCAGGCAAGCCAGTTCTGGATCCACAAGGCAACAGCCCCTTGGATCCCATGCCCTCTCACTTTCTCAAGAAGTCTTGCATGGGGGACCTTATCGAACGCTTTGCTGAAGTCCATATAGACCACATCCACCGCTCTTCCTTCGTCAATGTGCTTGGTCACATTTTCAAAGAACTCAACCAGGCTCGTAAGGCACGACCTGCCCCTGACAAAGCCGTGCTGACTACTTTTGATCATACTAAACTTCTCTAGATGATCATAAATCCTGTCTCTCAGGATCCTCTCCATCAACTTACCAACCACTGAGGTTAGACTCACCGGTCGGTAATTTCCCGGGCTGTCCCTGTTCCCTTTCTTGAATATAGGGACCACATCCGCAATCCTCCAATCCTCCGGAACCTCTCCCGTCTCCATCGACGATGCAAAGATCATCGCCAAAGGCTCCGCAATCTCCTCCCTCGCCTCCCACAGTAACCTGGGGTACATCCCATCCGGTCCCGGCGACTTACCAACCTTGATGCCATTCAATAGTTCCAACACATCCTCTTTCTTTATGTCCACATGCTCGATCCTTTCTGTCCTCCGCAATCCAGCAGTACAACCACCCAGATCCCTTTCCACCGTGAATACCGAGGTAAAGTATTCATTAAGCAGCTCCGCCATTTCTAACGGTTCCGCACAAACTTTTCCCCCTTCACCTTTTAAGGGTCCTATGCCTTCACATCTCATCCTTTTACTCTTGACATATTTGTAGAAAGCCTTGGGATTCTCCTTAATCTTACCCGCCAAGGTCTTCTCATGACCCCTTCTCGCTCTCCTAATTTCCTTTTTAAGCTCCTTCCTACATCGCGTATACTCCTCTAAATCCTTAACACCTCCTAGCTCTCTGAACCTTCTGTACGCCTCTCTTTTCTTATTCACCAGGTTCATCACAACCTTCGTGCACCACGGTTCCCGTACCCTACCAACACCCCCCTGTCTCATCGGAACGTTGTCATGCAGAGCTCCAGACAAACATTCCTTGAAAATCCTCCACTTTCCTTCGGTACTTTTCCCCAAGAATGCCTCCTTCCAATTTACCCGTCTAATTTCCTCCCTGATGACACTGTATTTCCCTTTACTCCAGAGAAACACTTTCCTAGCCTGCCTGACCCTATCTCTTTCCAATGCTATCGTGAAGGAGATAGAATTATGATCGCTATCCCCAAGATGCTCACCCACCGAGAGATCCTCCACCTGTCCAGGTTCATTAGCCAGCACCAGCTTTATCTTTTCATTGCTGCCACTCACTCCATCTTACCCAATGTGATGCATCTATATGATGCAGTAAGAAGTCTCACAACACCAGGTTAAAGTCCAACAGGTATATTTGGGAAGCACGAGCTTTCGGAGCGCTGCCCCTTCATCAGGTGAGTGTTCATCAGGAGCGGTGCTCTGAAATAAACCTGTTGGACTTTAACCTGGTGTTGAGAGACTTCTTACTGTGCCCACCCCAGTCCAACGCCAGCATCTCCACATCATTATCTATATGATAGTTGCTGTCTCTGAATATAGTGCATCCAGTCGGGAAATATTGATCTCCAGTCACTCAAATTTTGTTTCTTTGTCTCTTGTAGAACAAAAGAGCAAAAACACATCTGAGGGGAACAGGGAGAGAAGCCACAACAAATCACTTTGCTGGGAGTTTTCTATAGGCCGCCCAATAGTAACAGGGAGGTGGAGGAGCAGATAGGGAAACAGATCCTGGAGAGTTGCAATAATAGCAGAGTTGTTGTGATGGGAGACTTTAATTTCCCAAACATAGATTGGAATATCCCGAGGGTAAGGGGATTGGATGGGGAGGAGTTCGTTAGGTGTGTTCAGGAGGGTTTCCTGACACAGCATGTGGACAAGCCTACAAGAGGAGAGGCTGTACTTGATCTGATACTGACCAATGAACCTGGACAGGTGTCAGATCTCTCAGTGGGAGAGCATCTTGGGGATAGCGATCATAACTCTATCTCCTTTATGCTTGCATTGGAAAAAGAGAGGATTAGGCAAGCTAGGAAAGCGTTTATATGGAGTAAGGGGAAATATGAAGACATAAGGCAGCAAATTAGAGCAGTAAATTCGAAGGAGGTATTCTCGGGGAAATGTACTGAAGAGAGGTGGCAGTTTTTTAAGGAATGTCTGTCTAGAGTTCTACAGGACAACGTTCCGAGCAGACGGGGAGGAGTTGGTAGGTTAAAGGAACCGTGGTGCATGAAAGCTGTGCGGGACCTAGTCGAGAAGAAAAGGAAAGCGTACAAAAGGTTCAGAGAGCTTGGCGAAGATAGGGATCCACATGGGTATACGGCTTGTAGGAAGGGACTAAAGAAGGAAATTAGGAGAGCCAGAAGGGGTCACGAGAAGGCCTTGGCAGGTAGGATTAAGGAAAACTCTAAGGCGTTCTATAAATATGTGAAGAGTAAAAGGATGAGACGTGAAGGAATAAGGCCTATAAAAGGTGAAGGCGGGAAAATCTGTACGGAACCAGTAGAAATGGCAGAGGTGCTTAATGAGTATTTTGCCTCAGTTTTCACAGAGGAGAAGGACCTGGGTGGATGTACTGTGGGCTTGTGGTGGACCGAAAAGATTGAGTATGTGGACTTTAACAAAGAGGTTGTGCTGGAATCTTTGAATGGCATCAAGATAGATAAGTCGCCAGGTCCGGATGGGATGTACCCCAGGTTACTGTGGGAGACGAGGGAAGAGATTGCAGAGCCTCTGGCGATGATCTTTGCGTCGTCGATGGAGACGGGAGAGGTGCCGGAGGATTGAAGGATTGCGGATGTGGTTCCTATTTTCAAGAAGGGGAATAGGGATAGCCCAGGAAATTACCGACCGGTGAGTCTAACCTCAGTGGTTGGTAAGCTGATGGAGAAGATCCTGAGGGACAAGATTTATGAGCATTTGGAGAGGTTTAGTATGCTCAAGAATACTCAGCATGGCTTTGTCAAAGGCAGATCGTGCCTTACGAGCCTGGTGGAGTGCTTCAAAAATGTGACTGAACACATTGACGAAGGGAAAGCAGTCGATGTGGTTTATATGGATTTTAGCAAGGCGTTCGATAAGGTCCTCCATGCAAGGCTTCTCGAAAAAGTGAGAGGGCATGGGATCCAAGGGGCTGCTGCCCTGTGGATCCAGAACTGGCTTGCCCAAAGGAGGCAGAGAGTGGGTATAGATGGGTCTTTTTCTAAATGGAGGTCGGTCACCAATGGTGTGCCCCAGGGATCTGTTCTGGGACATAAATGACCTGGATGAGGAAGTGGAGAGATGGGTTGGTAGGTTTGCCGACGACACGAAGGTTGGTGGGATTGTGGATAGTCTGGAGGGATGTCAGAAGTTACAGAGGGACATAGGTAGGATGCAAGACTGGGCGGAGAAGTGGCAAATGGACTTCAACCCAGATAAATGCGTAGTGGTCCATTTTGGCAGGTCAAATGGGATGAAAGAGTACAATATTAAGGGAAAGACTCTTAGTACTGTAGAGGATCAGAAGGACCTTGGGGTCCGGGTCCATAGGACTCTAAAATCGGCCCCGCAAGTGGAGGAGGTGGTTAAGAAGGCGTATGGTGTGCTGGCCTTTATCAATTGAGGGATTGAGTTTAGGAGTCCAGGGATAATGATGCAGCTATATAAGACCCTCGTCGGACCCCACTTGGAGTGCTGTGCTCAGTCCTGGTCGCCTCATTACAGGAAGGATGTGGAAAAGATTGAAAGGGTGCAGAGGCGATTTACAAGGATGTTGCCTGGATTGAGTGGAATGCCTTATGAGGATAGGCTGAGGGAGCTCAGTTTTTTCTCCTTGGAGAGACGTAGGATGAGAGGAGATCTAATAGAGGTATATAAGGTGTTGAGAGGCATAGATCGGATGGACTCTCAGGGTGGAAATGGATGCTACGAGAGGACACAGATTTAGGGTGCTGGGGGGTAGGTACAGGGGAAATGCTAGGGGAAGTTTTTCACACAGAGGGTGGTGGGCGAGTGGAATCGGCTGCCGTCAGTGATGGTGGAGGCAAACTCAATAGGGTCTTTTAAGAGACTCCTGGATGAGTACATGGGACTTAATAGGATGGAGGATTATAGATAGGCCTAAAAGGTAGGGATATGTTCGGCACAACTTGTGGGGCCGAAGGGCCTGTTTTGTGCTGTAGTGTTTCTATGTTTCTATGTTTCTATAAAATATCTTGGGATTCTCTTTAACCGTACTTGCCAAGGTCATTTGATGGCCCCTCCTTGCTCTCCTAATTCCTTTCTTGAGTTCTTTGCTGCTTTCTTTATATTCCTCACAGGCCCTGTCCAATTTTAGCTTCCTAAACTTCCATTTGCTTCTTTTATCCTTTTGACTAAGCTCACAACCTCTCTCATTATCCAAGGACCCCTTACCTTACCATACTTGTCTTTCCTCCTTACTGGAACATGCCTACTGAACTCGGTAGGTCTTTAAAATTTCCCAAATCTCTCGTCAAATGGGGACTTGCCCGATATCAGCTGCTCCCAATTAACTCTCCCTAGTTCCTGTCTAATACTGTCATAATTTGCCCTCCCCCAATTTCGTCCCTTCCCACATGGTCCTGACTTATCCTTATTCAGAGCTGGCTTAAAACATAAGGAGTTGTGGTTACTGTTTCCAAAATACTCTTTCACTGAAAAGTCAGTCACCTGGCCAGGCTCATTTGCCAATACACGGTCCAGTATGACCCCTCCTCTGGTTGGGTTATCCACATACTGTTTCAAGAAACCCTCTTGGATGCACCTAACAAATTCTGCCTCGTTTAAGCTGCTTGCTCTAAGGAAGTCCGAGTCAATATTGAGGAAGTTAAAATCACCCACTATGACAACCCTGTTGTTATTGCTTCTTTCCAGAAGCTGCCTACATATTTGTTCCTCAATGTCCCGGTGGCTGTTGGGGGGCCTATAGTATAATCCCATCAGAGTGATTGCACCCTTCTTATTTTTGAGCTCCAGCCATATTGCCTCAGTGGATGAGGCCTCCAGTGTGTCCTCCCTGAGTGCAGATGTGACAGTCTTCCTGATGAGTAATGCAACTCCTCCACCACTTTTACCTCTCTATCTCATCTTAAACATCGAAACGCTGGAACGTTGAGCAGCCAGTCCTGTCCCTCTCTCAACCAAGTCACTGTAATGGCCACAACATCATAGTCCCATGTATTGATCCAGGCTCCAAGTTCATCTGTCTTACCCATAATACTGCTTGCATTGAAATAAACACACTTCAGCCCATCATGTTCATTAACCTGTCCCTGCCTGTCCCTCCTTTTGGATTTACTGGTCCTAACATCTACCTTCCCCTCAATCCCTCCACTTGCTGACCTGCTGCTCCGGTTCCCAGCCCCCTGCCATTCTAGTTTAAACCCTCCCAAACAGCACTAGTGAACCTCCCTGCAAGAATATTGGTTCCTCTCCTTGATGCCCTGCCTGGTGTTCACAAGACTCCCATTGTAGTCTTCCTGCATCTAATTCATCACAAGTGTCAAGAGCCTGCAGACCTTCTCATGTAGATGGCACTTCCTATGATTGCCTCTCCTAGATTGCTTTCCTCTGCTGTTTCTCCACTCACCTTTGTAAATCTGCACCTTCCTCCTGTAACTTACTCCTGTAGTCTTTCCTTCTGTACAAATGCTGATCCCACCACAGCATATCATTGCTGCTGTGGATGGTATTTATATTCCTCATGTGTCGCACTGTCAAAAACATCCAATGTCCCTATCTCGTCATCTTCCCTACGCTGCTAGTGCTCATTTGAAACCCCACACACAACTCCTCACAAACCCGTGACAAGAAATTGTTGTGAAACCTTTGCCAAAGTGAACTGACAAAGTAGCGATAAGCACGGAGATTTCATTGAGGTCAGGCAATCTAACCTTTAAATTCACCCACAAAATATATATGAAATTTGTCTGTTTTCCGAACTCTGGAAACTCTATCTGGCCGTGTTCAAATCAATTAGCAGTTTAATTCAATTGAAAAACGTCATTACCATGGGCCCAATTTTACTAAAACTTCATGCCAGTTTTCGGGCGCGAAATCACGGTAAAGTTGGGCGTCGGGCCTATACCGCGATCTGCACCCAATTCCGAGCATATCGCAGCTTTACCGGCACCCAATTCGGGCGCGGGTCCGGCCCGCACCCGAATCGGGCGGTCCGATTATTTAAATGCATTTGCATGCATTTAAATTGACTTAATGAACCGTGCGCCCAACCCTACCGCCAAATCCCACTTTACCGTCTTCTGGCCCGTTTCGCATCCGCGCTGTAAGCAACCTGCAAAATAAAAGTCTGAAGTCGTCGCTGCAGTTTCCGAAGAGCGGGGTCAGAACCTCCAACGGCTCTCTGATCCAGGTCATCCTCTGGTTGGGGGGGTGGGAGGAGGAGAGGGGGGGGAGTTGGGACCCAGATCATCCTCTGGTCGGGGGGCGGGGGGGGGAGAGGGGGGGGACCCAGATCATCCTCTGGTCAGGGGGGTTCCGCTGCCAGTCTGCGGCTGATCGGTGGGGAGGGGGCAGGGGGGTCCACCGCCACTCTGCGGGTGATTCCTCCTCCCCACCAGAGGAACGAATCCCTCCTGCCGGTGTGGACGTGCGGCCATGCCATCCCACAAAACCTTCAGGATGAAGCGATTCCTCGCTAAGAAGATGAAGCAGAACCGGCCGATTCCACAGTGGATCCGCATGAAAACCGGCTACAAGATCAGTACAAGTCCAAGGGGAGACACTGGAGAAGGACCAAGCTGGGCCTGTAAAGGGATACACCATCACTGGTACACTACCAGCCACAGCCATCTCTCCCGCTCTCTTGCCCCTGCAGGGAAGAATAATCTGTGGCTGGTAGTGTACCAGTGATGGTGTATCCCTTTACAGGCCCAGATCTATTTGATACCCAGATTCGGCACTTCGACTCAAAATGGTAAAATCAGGCCCCATGTCTTAATGATTGTACCACTGTATAATGATTGATTTATTGTGCTATGATCTCACTGACTCCTGTAAACAGGTTATGTGCACACAGACAGACATGCTTGAATTAGAACCAGAATAGGAGCTTGAAGCTAGGCCACATGTTTTACTGATTTTACTTCCAATCCAGCTCCAACCCTTCTGATTTTGGCATTAAAACTCTCCCAATGTTTCCGCTGTGATCCATCAGGCCAGAATTTCATCTTACCCGTGTTTTTGAGATCCCCTTGAAGTAAAGGCTCTTTGGGTAGGACAGGACCAGTCTGGTGAGATATGAATCTTCTCCAGTATTGGACAGAACAATATTCAAACTCACTTCTTTTGTCTTACCAACAATCCATAAAAAGTTTCTGAAAACAGAGTTGTAGTTTGCATCAGTAAAACAAGACCAACAGCAAGGAATCTTTGTGATAGTTTTGTGTGATTCTATAACTTTACACTCTCCATCACAACTTCATTACAGTGAATATAAATGTTCAACCTAAATTACCCACTTGCTGTTACACTCAGAACCAGAGTTTCCAATGCTGGTGGGATGGGAACAAGTCCAGGCGGGATTTAAAAATTGCATTCCTTGGGGGAATGGCACTGGATGGTAGGTTGGTGCAAAAGGTTGGATCTCATGGGATAAAGGGGGAGGTGGCTAGATGGGTGGAGAACTGGCTTGGTCACAGAAGACAGAGGGTGGTAGTGGAAGGGTCTTTTTCCAGCTGGATGCCTGTGACTAGTGGTGTTCCGCAGGGCTCTGTACTGGGACCTCTGCTGTTTGTGATTTATATAAACGATCTGGAAGAAGGTGTCACTGGGGTGATCAGTAAGTTTGCGGACGACACGAAAATGGCTGGACTTGCAGATAGTGAGGAACATTGTCAGAGGCTACAGAAGGATATAGATAGGCTGGAAATTTGGGCAAAGAAATGGCAGATGGAGTTCAATCCAGATAAATGCGAAGTGATGCATTTTAGAACATAGAACATAGAACATTACAGCGCAGAACAGGCCCTTCGGCCCACGATGTTGCACTGACCAGTTAAAAAAAAACTGTGACCCTCCAACCTAAACCAATTTCTTTTCGTCCATGAACCTATCTACGGATCTCTTAAACGCCCCCAAACTAGGCGCATTTACTACTGATGCTGGCAGGGCATTCCAATCCCTCACCACCCTCTGGGTAAAGAACCTACCCCTGACATCGGTTCTATAACTACCCCCCCTCAATTTAAAGCCATGCCCCCTCGTGCTGGATTTCTCCATCAGAGGAAAAAGGCTATCACTATCCACCCTATCTAAACCTCTAATCATCTTATATGTTTCAATAAGATCCCCTCTTAGCCGCCGCCTTTCCAGCGAAAACAATCCCAAATCCCTCAGCCTCTCCTCATAGGATCTCCCCTCCATACCAGGCAACATCCTGGTAAACCTCCTCTGCACCCTCTCCAAAGCCTCCACATCCTTCCTGTAATGTGGGGACCAGAACTGCACACAGTACTCCAAGTGCGGCCGCACCAGAGTTGTGTACAGTTGCAACATAACGCTACGACTCCTAAATTCAATCCCCCTACCAATAAACGCCAAGACACCATATGCCTTCTTAACAACCTTATCTACTTGATTCCCAACTTTCAGGGATCTATGCACACATATACCTAGATCCCTCTGCTCCTCCACACTATTCAAAGTCCTCCCGTTAGCCCTATACTCAACACATCTGTTATTCCTACCAAAGTGAATTACCTCACACTTCTCCGCATTAAACTCCATCCGCCACCTCTCGGCCCAACTTTGCAACCTGTCTAAGTCTTCCTGCAAACTACGACACCCTTCCTCACTGTCTACCACACCACCGACTTTGGTGTCATCAGCAAATTTGCTAATCCACCCAACTATACCCTCATCCAGATCATTAATAAATATTACAAACATTTTGGTAGAACTAACGTAGGGGAGAGCTATACGATAAATGGCAGAACCATAAAGGGTGTAGATACGCAGAGGGACCTGGGTGTGCAAGTCCACAGATCCTTGAAGGTGATGCCACAGGTGGAGAAGGCAGTGAATAAGGCATATGGCATGCTTGCCTTTATAGGACGGGGCATAGAGTATAAAAGTTGGGGTCTGATGTTGCAGTTGTAAGGAATGTTGGTTTGGCTGCATTTGGAATACTGCGCCCAGTTCTGGTCGCCACACTACCGGAAGGACATGGAGGCTTTAGAGAGAGTGCAGAGGAGGTTTACCAGGATGTTGCCTGGTATGGAAGGGCTGAGTTATGAGGAGAGATTGGGTAAACTGGGGTTGTTCTCACTGGAAAGACGGAGGATGAGGGGTGACCTAATAGAGGTGTATAGAATTACGAAAGGCATAGATAGGGTGAACGGTGGGAAGCTTTTTCCCAGATCGGTGGTGACGTTCACGAGGGGTCATAGGTTCAAGGTGAGGGCCGGGGGGGAGGTTTAACACGGATATCAGAAGGAGGTATTTTACACAGAGAGTGGTGGGGGCCTGGAATGCGTTGCCGGGCAAGGTGGTGGAGGCAGACACACTGGGAACGTTTAAGACTTATCTAGATAGCCACATGAACGGAGTGGGAATGGAGGGATACAAAAGAATGGTCTAGTTTGGACCAGGGAGTGGCGCGGGCTTGGAGGGCCGAAGGGCCTGTTCCTGTGCTGTATTGTTCTTTGTTCTTTGTTTGTTCTTTGGATCCCAATGCTCCTGTCATTTTCAAAGGGCTAGTAGGGGAAGGTTATATTGTTCTAATTATTCTAATATGATTTAGAAACATACATTTAGGCGTATGTATTACATTAGCATTCAGAGTGTAAATCACTTGGTCAATGATTTGAGCTAAGAAGGTATCAGTTTGCAGCACACACACGGTGTGATCTGAGAGGCTATTTCCAAGGGCTGAAATGGTTGCTACGAGAGGACACAGGTTTAAGGTGCTGGGGGGTAGGTACAGAGGAGATGTCAGGGGTAAGTTTTTCACTCAGAGGGTGGTGGGTGAGTGGAATCGGCTGACGTCGGTGGTGGTGGAGGCAAACTCGTTGGGGTCTTTTAAGAGACTTCTGGATGAGTACATGGGATTTAATGGGATTGAGGGCTATAGATAGGCCTAGAGGTGGGGATGTGATCGGCGCAACTTGTGGGCCGAAGGGCCTGTTTGTGCAGTGGCTTTCTATGTTCTATGTTCTTAAATACATTTGATGGAGCTTCAGAATTTCAGTTTAATTTCAGTTTGATGGGGATTTCAAATTTCTGTGAACCACAAAACATATCAGGGAGGGAATGGGAAACCCTTTTGTCACCAATTAACAGTCCCTCGCAGCTTGTTAAGAAGCTTATGTAGAACAGAAAGGAATTTTCAAACATTTTTCCCTGCACTCTTGTGCATGTTTGTGCACAGCTGGTGGGGTCGCTGTGGGGCCCAGCTCAGCACTTCTCACATTTAGTTACTGGGCCTAATTATTGCCAGCATGAGCAATGCACCAAGTGTTGTAATCAATGGCTGCTTTCAACAGCCTGGCCAGCTGAGGAGCTGCCTGGTTTAATCAGTAAGGCAACTTCAGCCCCCAACATGGTGACATGGCACCAGCACCAGGCATGCAGCTCCCACCTCCTGAAGGCAGTTGGTGTCTCCAATTGGGTGCTGTGCTTGCATCCTGGTCAGGTATCCCAATTAAATTGAAAAATAGCATTGCAAGAGAGGTTAGGTACCGTGGTTAGCACTGCTGCCTCACAGCGCCAGGGACCCAGGTTTGATTCCAGCCTTGGGTCACTGTCTGTGTGGAGTTTGCACATTCTCCCCATGTCTGCGTGGGTTTCCTCCGGTTTCCTCCCACACTCCAAAAAAAGCAGGTTCGGTTGATTAGCCATGTTGAATTGTCCCTTAATGTCAGGGGGACTAGCAGAGTAAATACGTGGGGTTACAGGAATAGGGCCTGGGTGGGATTATTGCTGGTGCAGGCTCAATGGTCGAATGGCCTCCTTCTGCACTGTAGGGATTCTATGAATACAGGAGTTGAGATGTCTTGTTGAAGTTGTACAAGACATTGGTACGGCTACACTTGGAATACTGTGCACAGTTCTGGTCACCCTATTATAGAAAGGATATTATTAAACTAGAAAGAGTGCAGAAAAGATTTACTAGGATGCTACTGGGACTTAATGGTTTGAGTTATAAGGAGAGGCTGGATAGACTGGGACTTTGTCCTCTGGAGCGTAGGAGGCTGAGGGGTGACCTCAGAGGTCTATAGAATAATGACGGGCATAGATCAGCTAGATAGTCAATATCTTTTCCCAAAGGTAGGGGAGTCTAAAACTAAAGGGCATAGGTTTAAGGTGAGAGGGGAGAGATACAAAAGGATCTAGAGGAGCACTTTTTTCACATAGAGGGTGGTGAGTATCTGGAACAAGATGCCAGAGGTAGTAGTAGAGGTGGGTACAATTTTGTCTTTTAAAAAGCATTTAGACAGTTACATGGGTGGGATGGGTATAGAGGGATATGGGCCAAATGTGAGCAATTGGGACTAGCTAAGGGGTTAAAAAAAGGGGTGGCACAGACAAGTTGGGCCGAAGGTTCTGTTTCCATGCTGTAAACCTCGATGACTCTATGACAATTCATCTAGAACATAGAACATAGAACAGTACAGCACAGAACAGGCCCTTCGGCCCACGATGTTGTGCCAAGCTTTATCTGAAACCAAGATCAAGCTATCCCACTCCCTATCATCCTGGTGTGCTCCATGTGCCTATCCAATAACCGCTTAAATGTTCCTAAAGTGTCTGACTCCACTATCACTGCAGGCACTCCATTCCACACCCCAACCACTCTCTGAATAAAGAACCTACCTCGGACATCCTTCCTATATCTCCCACCATGAACCCTGTAGTTACACCCCCTTGTAATAGCTCCATCCATCCGAGGAAATAGTCTTTGAATGTTCTCTCTATCTATCCCCTCCATCATCTAGATGTCAGGTCTTGACCCTGTTTTGAAAGTCCATTCTCCTATAGTTTAATTTATGTCCCTTGGTGTTTGAACACTTCACCATGAACCTTTACCTCATTTGCTCCCATCAACATAGAAAAGATACTGAGTGGAATTTTACGATAATTGATTCTAAGTGTCCAGCTGGCATGAAAATGGGAGAATTGCAAATCTGTTTTTTTGGGCGAGTTTCTACCCCCAATCCTGTGCACATAATGCATGAAGAAAAGCGGCCAGACCATTTCTAGTTGCTACAGGCAGTGGGCAGGCCTTAAATCGCTCTCCTTGTTTGGTGGTGGGGTGGGGAGGTTGCCACTGCTACTCTGCAGGCAATCGATGGGGTGAGGAAGGTGGGGGCCTGATAGCTCACTCTCTCTCTCTCTCTCGCTCTGTCAGACCTCTGCTGTTGCTATTGTGCATGTGCAGAATCAGAGTTCTGCACATGCACAATAGCTCCCTCTGCAGGCTGTCCCACTGGGCAGTGCCAAGGTGCCCAGTGAGAATTACTGAGGTGCCAAGCTGGCAGTGTCGAAGGGGAACCTCCCCATTGCCCTCCACATGGGGCCTTAATGGCCTCCAGTTCTACCAGCGAGGCCAACAATACTGTTCCTTGTTCATAGGGAGCAAGTGTTTTCCTCACTGGAGAGAACGTTTCTCGGCGAGACCATAAAGGCAAGTGAGCCTGGACGATTCAGCACCAGGCTCAACGATGCCATTTAAATTAGCATTAGAATACATTTAAATAATTTATTCAGCTTCTCACTCATTTCCAGCAAGAGGCTGACCTTGTCGGAAATCCTGCTCTTGTAAAATTACGAGAGCCGGGAAGTTGGGCGTGATCCTGATTTCTCGGCTCCTGCGCGATTTTACTCGCTCGCTCTGCCCATTGATGGGCGAGTGAATCTGTAAATTCCCACCCACTGTCTCATATTGACATTCAAAGCATAGGTTAGGACATCAAGTTAGCCAGGAAGGACCTAAAGAGAGAGTTAAGAAGAGCCAGGAGGGGACATGAGAAGTCTTTGGCAGGTAGGATCAAGGAAAACCCGAAAGCTTTCCATAGGTATGTCAGGAATAAAAGAATGACTAGGGTAAGATTAGGGCCAGTCAAGGACAGTCGTGGGAAGTTGTGCGTGGAGTCTGAAGAGATAGGAGAGGCGCTAAATGAATATTTTTCGTTAGTATTCACGCAGGAAAAAGACAACGTTGTCGAGGAGAATACTGAGATACAGGCTATTGGACTAGACTGAGGTTAATAAGGAGGAGGTGTTAGCAATTCTGGAAAGTGTGAAAATAGATATGTCCCCTGGGCCGGATGGGATTTATCCCAGGATTTTCTGGGAGGCTAGGGAGGAGATTGCAGAACCTTTGGCTTTGATCTTTATGTCATCATCGTCTACAGGAATAGTGCCAGAAGACTGGAGGATAGCAAATGTTGTCCCCTTGTTCAAGAAGGGGAGTAGAGACAACCCTGGTAATTATAGACCAGTGAGCCTTACTTCTGTTGTGGGCAAAGTTTTGGAAAGGATTATAAGAGATAGGATTTATAATCATCTAGAAAGGAACAATTTGATTAGGGATAGTCAGCACGGTTTTGTGAAGGGTAGGTCGTGCCTCACAAACCTTATTAAGTTCTTTGAAAAGGTGACCAAAGAGGTGGGTGAGGGTAAAGCGGTTGATGTGGTGTATATGGATTTCAGTAAAGCGTTTGATAAGGTTCCCCACGGTAAGCTATTGCAGAAGATACGGAGGCATGGGATTGAGGGTGATTTAGTGGTTTGGATCAGGAATTGGCTAGCTGTAAGCAGACAGAGGGTGGTGGTTGATAGGAAATATTCATCCTGGAGTTCAGTTACTAGTGGTGTACCGCAAGGATCTGTTTTGGGGCCACTGCTGTTTGTCATTTTTATAAATAACCTGGATGAGGGCGTAGAAGGATGGGTTAGTAAATTTGCGGATGATTCTAAAGTCGGTGGAGTTGTGGACAGTGCGGAAGGTTGTTGCAGGTTACAGAGGGACATAGATAAGCTGCAGTGCTGGGCTGAGAGGTGGCAAATGGAGTTTAATGCGGAAAAGTGTGAGGTGATTCACTTTGGAAGGAGTAACAGGATTACAGAGTACTGGGCTAATGGTAAGAGACTTGGTAGTGTGGATGAACAGAGAGATCTCGGTGTCCATGTGCATAGATCCCTGAAAGTTGGCACCCAGGTTGATAGGGTTGTTAAGAAGGCATACGGAGTGTTAGCTTTTATTGGTGGAGGGATTGAGTTTCGGAGCCAGGAGGTCATGTTGCAGCTGTACAAAACTCTGGTGCGGCCGCACTTGGAGTATTGTGTACAGTTCTGGTCACCGCATCATAGGAAGGATGTGGAAGCATTGGAAAGGGTGGAGAGGAGATTTACTAGGATGTTGCCTGGTATGGTGGGAAGGTCTTATGAGGTAAGGTTGAGGGACTTGAGGTTGTTTTCGTTGGAGAGATGAAGGTTAAGAGGTGACTTAATAGAGGCATACAAGATGATCAGAGGATTAGACAGGGTGGATAGTGAGAGTCTTTTTCCTCGGATGGTGGTAGCTAGCACGAGGGGACATAGCTTTAAATTGAGGGGTGATAGATATAGGACAGATGTCAGAGGTAGGTTCTTCACTCAGAGAGTAGTAAGGGCGTGGAATGCCCTGCCTGCAGCAGTAGTGGACTCGCCAACATTAAGGGCATTTAAATGGATATTTGGATAAACATATGGATGATATTGGAATAGTGTAGGTTAGATGGGCTTTAGATTGGTTTCACTGGTCAGCGCAACATCGAGGGCTGAAGGGCCTGTACTGCGCTGTAATATTCTATATGTTCTATCAGCTTATTCACACAGGCACCATTTTATATAAAGAATTTGAGTATTGCTGAAAAAGATACTTTGTTTTAAAACTTCACCTTGCATTCATTTGGACATTTACATGAATACAATGTAAGGGAAATCAACAAACGTATGTTGTCTGAGAAGTGAGTACTAATTTGTTGCCATGTGGGATTTGATTGGTAGGTGTTGTCATGGAGAATGCACCAGGAAAGATGTTCTGCCAATCAGACAAGTGAGTGATGTGGTGCATTAATTTCAGTGCTAGCGTGATGGTAGGTATGTAGGCCATACGTCCCAAAGACTAGTGATTTAAATCAAACTGCAATGAGCAAGGTACAGCCATATCCTACCAGCCATGCTTGCAAAATTCAAAACACATGTCCAACATTAAATATTATTCCACAATTGGAGAACATTTGCTTTGTAATCCTCAGTGTGCTAAGAATTACGCTGACATATATTTAAGATTGTTAGTTGGGCTTACATGTATTGAAGCTACATATATTAATACAGAGGGCCCTGTTCTTTGCAGTCAGAAAAAACATGTACACACATTGCACCATTTTAGCTAATCAAGACAAATGGTAGCCACTCATTCATTCCTCAGAGCAATGCCTAAAGCATTCAGAGTTACCTGCTTGGCAGGTAACTATCAGCCACCATTAACTGGTGCATTCTCTATGACAACGCCTCTACCAATCAGTCTGCTTGCTAACCAATCAGCACACTTCTCATACAGTATGTTGGTATTCTTTCGAATGTCCTGATGAGTGCAAGATGAAAAGATTAAACAAATAAATCTCTTTTTCATCAATACTCAAGTTATATACCACTAAATGACTATGTATAGAATTAATAACTCACTGCGGCAGATTGGATACCAATGATAGATTTGCATGACAGATATTATCGGAGCCACAATCCTTCTGAAATTGGAGCTAAAAGAAAAAGCAAAATTTTGATGTAAACATTGCTACCACAATGGATAACCTCACATTTATCCACATTGTACTGCATCTGCCATGCATATATCAACTCACTCAGCCTGTCCATATCACATTGTGACTCCAAACAGCGGAGAGTTTGTCCCCGATACCCATTAATTCCAGTTTCGCTAGGGGTCCTTGATGCCACACTCGGTCGAATGATGTCAAGGGCTGTCACTCTCATCTCACTTCTGGAATTTAGCTCTTTTGTCCATGTTTGAACCAAGGTTGTAATGAGGTCAGGAGCTGAGTGACCCTGGCGAACCGAAAGTGGGAGTCACTGAGCAGGTTATTGCTGAGCAGGTGTCGCTTCATAACACTGTTGATGACCCCTTCCATCACTTTACTGATAATCGAGAGTAGACTCTCAGTAATTGGCTGGGTTGGATTTATCCTGCTATTTGTGTACATGCCATATCTGGACAATTTTCCACATTGTTGGCTAGATGCCTGTGTTGTCACTGTACTGGAAGAGCTTGGCTAGGGGAGCGGCAAGTTCTGGAGCACAGGTCTTCAGTACTATTGCCGGAATGTTATCAGGGCCCATTGCCTTTGCAGTATCCAGTGCCTCCAACTGTTTCTTGATATCACGTGGAGTGAATCGAATTGGCTGGAGACTGGCATCTGAGATGCTGGGGACCTCTGGAGGAGGTCGAGATGGATCATCCACTCAGCACTCCTGGCTGAAGATTGCTGTGAATGCTTCAGCCTTATCTTTTGCACTGATGTGCTGGGCTCCTGCATCATTGAGGAGGGGGATATTTGTGGAGTCTCCTCCTCCAATGAGTTGTTTAATTGTCCACCACCATTCATAGCTGGATGTGGAAGGACTGCAGAGCTTAGATCTGATCTGTTGGTTGTGGGATCGCTTTGCTCTGTCCATCACTTGCTGTTTATGCTGTTTGGCAAGTAGTCCTGTTTGGTAGCTTCACCACGTTGACACCTCATTTTTAGGTATGTCTGGTGCTGCTCCCGCCATGACCTCCTGCACTCTCCATTGAACCAGGGCTGATCCCCTGGCTTGATGGTAATGGTTGAGTGGGGGATATACCGGGCCATGAAGTTGAAGATTGTGCTGGAGTACAGTTCTGCTGCTGTTGATGGCCCACAGCGCCTCATGGATGCCCAGTCTTGAGTTGCTAGATCTGTTTGAAGTCTGTCCCATTTAGCATGGTGATAGTACCACACAACACGATGGAGGTTATTCTCAATGTGAAGGCGGGACTTCGTCTCCACGAAGACTGTGCGGTGGTCACTCTTACCACTACTGTCATAGACAGATGCATCTGCAGCCGGCAGATTGCTAAGGATGAGGTCAGGTATGTATTTCCCTCTTGTTGGTTTGGGCCTGCTCTGCCATTCATTTTGATCATGACTGATCATCAAATTCAATATCCTGATGCCCCACTTTCCCCCATATCCCTTGATTCCCTTTAGCCCCAAGAGCGATATCAAATGGGCAGCACGGTGGCACAGTGGTTAGTTCTGCTGCCTCAGTGTCATGGTCCCAGGTTCAATTCCGCCCTCAAGTCACTGCCTGTGTGGAGTTTGCACATTCTCCCTATCTGAGCGTGGGCTTCCTCCGGGTGCTCCGGTTTCCTCCCATAGTCCAAAGATGTGCAGATTAGGTTGATTAGCCATGCTAAATTGACCTTAGTTTCAGGGTAAATGCATGGGGTTGCGGAAATAGGGGCTGGGTGGGATTGTGGTCTGTACAGACTCGATGGGCCGAATGGCCTCCTTCTGTACTGTAGGGATTCTATGATTCTATGATTTTGAAATCAGATAACATTTGGCCTCAACTACATTCTGTGATAGTCAATTCCACACATTCACCACCCTCTGGGTGAAGAAATTTCTCCTCACCTTAGTTCTAAAAGGTTTCCCCCTTATCCTCAAATTATGACTCCTAGTTCTGGACTCCCCCACCATTGGGAACATTCTTTCTGAATCTACCCTGTCTAACCCTGTTAGAATTTTATAAGTTTCTATGAGATCCCCTCTCACTCTTCTAAACTCCAGTGAATATAATCCTCATATGACAGTCCTGCCATCCCAGGAATCAGCCTGGTAAACCTTTGCTGCACTCCCTCTATAGCAAGGATATCTTTCCCCAGATAAGGACAGCAAAACAGCATACAATACGCCAGGTGTGGCCTCACCAATGCCCTAGACAATTGCAGCAAAACATCCCTATCCCTGAACTCAAATTCTCTCACTATGAAGGCCAACATACTATTTGCCTTCGTTACCGCCAGCGGCTGATGCAGGAGGACTCCAAGGTCCCGTAAAGTATACACCTCTCTCAATTTACACCCATTCAAGTAATAATCTGTCTTCCTATTACTGCTATCAAAGTGGATAACTTATCCACATTATACGGCATCTGCCATGCAGATGCCCAGACATTCAGCCTGTTCAAATCACACTGAAGCATCTCTGCTCAGAATAAAGGAACACCAAGTTAAGACTGACATGAGGAGGAATTTCTTCTCTCAGAGAGTTGAGAGTCTTTGGAAGTGCTTGATAGAGAGCTGTGAGGGCAGAGTCCTTGTGTATTTTTAAGGCTGAGATAGATAGAATTGATCAGTAAGGGAATCAAGGCGTACAGAGAAAGGGCAAGAAAATGGACGTGAAGAATGCATCAGATCAGCCATGATCCTATTTAATGGCAGAGCGAGCTCGAGTGGCCAAACAGCATACGCCTGTTCCTATTTCGTATGGTCTTATAAGGAAGCAAGCTGCTAAAATGCTGAACTGTTCATAACCTCTAACTTTAAATGTATCCAGGCTTATACTTTATGTTAATTCCAATAATTATATGTTTTCTTTAAATTTTATTCATTCAAGGGACATGGGCATCTTTGGCTGGCCAGCATTTATTGCCCATTCTTAGTTGCTCAAGGGCAGTTGAGAATCAACCACATTGCTGTGGCTGTGGAGTCACATGTAGTTCAGACTAGGTAACGACAGCAGATTTCCTTCCCTGAAGGACATTAGTGAACCAGATGGGTTTTTCAGACAATCGACAATATTTTCATGGTCATCATTCCAGATTTTCTTTTTTTATTGAATTCAAATTCCACAATCTGGCAGGATTCAAAGCAAGGTTCCCCAGAACATTAGCTGAGTTTCTGGATTAATAGCCTATGGGTAATTCCACTAGGCTAGCGTCTCCAAAAGCTAGCCTATGTCTCAAACAGGTTTATTTCCAGACAGTAAAGCCACGGACAGAAAGCATTCTTTCTGGTTGTATCACAGCTTGGTATGGCTCCTGCTCTGCCCAATACCACAAGGAACTACAAAAGGTCGTGAATGTAGCCCAATCCATCACACAAACCAGCCTTCCATCCATTGACTCTGGCTACACTTCCAGCTGCCTCGGTAAAGCAGCCAGCATAAGGGCATGGAATGCCTGCCTGCAGCAGTAGTGGACTCGTCAACATTAAGAGCATTCAAATGGTTATTGGATAAACATATAAGAAGATAAGAAACATAAGAAATAGGAGCAGGAGTAGGCCATCTAGCCCCTCGGTTGGATGATATTGGAATAGTGTAGATTAGAGGGGCTTTAGATTGGTTTCACTGGTCGGCACAAGATCGAGGGCTGAAGGGCCTGTACTGCATTGTAATGTTCTATGTTCTCTAATTAAGGACCCCACGCACCCCGGGCATTCTCTCTTCCACCTTCTTCCTTTGGGAAAAAGATACAAAAGTCTGAGGTTACGTACCAACCGATTCAAGAACAGCTTCTTCCCTGCTGCTGTCAGACTTTTGAATGGACCTACCTTGCATTAAGTTGATCTTTCTCTGCACCCTAGCTATGACTGTAACACTACATTGTGCACTCTCTCACTTCCTTCTCTATGAATAAGAACAAAGAACAAAGAACAATACAGCACAGGAAACAGGCCCTTCGGCCCTCCAAGCCTGTGCCGCTCCTTGGTCCAACTAGACCAATCGTTTGTATCCCTCCATTCCCAGGCTGCTCATGTGACTCTCCATTCCCAGGCTGCTCATGTGACTATTCCCAGGCTGCTCATGTGACTCTCCATTCCCAGGCTGCTCATGTGACTCTCCATTCCCAGGCTGCTCATGTGACTATTCCCAGGCTGCTCATGTGACTAAATGGTATGTTTTGAATGGTATGTTTTGTCTGTATAGCGCGCAAGAAACAATACTTTTCACTGTATGTTAATACATGTGACAATAATAAATCAAATCAAATTACCTCACTGTTTCAGTGCTCCCAATTTATCCTCTTTTGGAGCAAAACAATTAAACTAAATTAAACAAATTAAGGGCCAATTTAAAAGAGCAGTCCCTCAAAGGGACACTGCATCAAACAAATCACAAAGGAAACTTAAAACATCAAACCAAAATATGACAAGAGGGGTCAATAAAACACCCCAGTTCCCATCATGCCCACTGGGCACAGCTCCCATTCATACACTTTTGATGTGAATGATTAGACCCCATTTATTTTGGGGTAGACCAATTAGGTTCCCACTTATAGGTGGACCAATACCAATTGCTTTAACAATGTGATTGCCATTTAGCAAAGTGATAGCCATTAGACCTTAACAATGTAATTAATAAAACATTGACATTTTAAACATTATAATTAATTCAGTTTTTCAAGTTTGTCATTTTTACCTCAACATGTGTTGAAGGTTTGGCAAAATTATCAAGAATTGGTGAGGGTAGTCCAGCCTTCTTTCCAGTATTATTCAGTGTATAGTGCACCTCCACAATAATTGCAGAGACACAGTCAAACGTGCAATGCTGAAATTGAAGAATGTTATTTGTTAATCAAGATTAAGAATCACATAGAATCATAGAAACCCTACAGTACAGAAGGAGGCCATTCGGCCCATCAAGTCTGCACCGACAACAATCCCACCCAGGCCCTATCCCCGTCACCCCACATATTTACCCCGCTAAGCCCTTTAACCTACATGCCTCAGGACACTAAGGGGCAATTTAGCATGGCCAATCAACCTAAGCCGCACATCTTTGGATGTGCGTAAAGTTCGTAAAGTAAAAGTCAAATGATGAAACATAAAATATTTGAAATTACAGCAATGGTAACTTGAATTTAAATAAAGTTTAAAGTTTATTTATTTGTGTCACAAGTAGGCTTCCATTAACACTGCAATGAAGTTACTGTAAAAATCCCCTAGTCGCCACACTCCGGTACCTTTAATGTGGCGTGATGAAAATCAGGGATGTAGAAAAGAGTTAGACAAATATAGAGCCATCAAAGGATTGTAGAGTTAGAGAAGGTGAGAGAGATATGGCAAAGTGACATATGGACAGATCATTTTGTTTATTTCACGCGATATGAGAGTCGCTAGCAAGTCCAGCATTTGTTGCCCATCCATAATTGCCCCCGAGAAGATGGTGGTGGGTCACCTTCTTCAACCACTGCTATCCACCTGGTGTTGAGACCCCAACAGTGTTGTTAGGAAGGGAGTTCCACAATTTTGTCCAGTGACAGTGAAGGAATGGCAATATAGGTCCAAGTCAGGATGATGTATGGCTTGGAGGAGAACTTTCAGGTGGTGGTGTTCTCACGCATCTGCTGCCCTTGTCCTTCTAGGTAGTAGAGGTTGGAGATTGGTAAGGTGCTTTTGAAGCAGGGTAGGGAAATTGCTGCAATGCATCTTGTAGATGTAGCACATGATGACCATTGTGCGTCAGTGGTAGAGGGAGGGAACATTTAAGGTGGTGTATGGGGTGCCTATTATGAGGTGCTTTGTTCTAGATGGTGTTAAGCTTCTTGAGTGTCATTGGAGCAGCACCCGTCCAGGCAAGTGGAGAGAATTCCGTTACACTCTTGACTTGTGCTTTGAAGATGGTGAACAGGCTTTGGGGAGTCAAGAGATGAGTAACTTGCTGCAGAATTTCTAACTTCTGAGTTGCTCTGGTAGTCACATATTTGTATGGCTATCTAGTTATGTTTCTGGTCAATTGGGGGATTCAGTGATGACAATGCCTTTGAACATCAAGGGGAGATGCTTAGTTTATTTTTTGTCGGAGATGGTCATTACCTGGCACTTGTATGCCATGAATGGGAATATGACTGAGATACTTGGAAACATAGAAAATAGGTGCAGGAGTAGATCATGCAGCCTTTGGAGCCTGCTCCATTATTCAATATGATCATGGCTGATCCTCTCTCAACACCATACTCCCGCATTCTCCCTATATCCTTTAACATCTGTAAAGTCCATAAATTGATCTATTTCTTTCTTAAATATATTCAGTAATTTGGCCTCCACAGCTTTTTGTGATAGAGAATTCCACAGGTTCACTACCCTCTGAGTGAAGAAGTTGCTCCTGATCTCACTCTTAAATGGCTTCTCCTGTATTCTAAAACTGTGATTCCTTGTTCTAAACCCCGCCCCCAGCCAGAGGAAACAATGTCCCGACATCAAATCTGTCCAGTCCTCTCAGAATTTAATGTGTTTCAATTACATCCCCTGTCTTTCTTCTAAACTCCAGGGAATACAGCCCAGTTGACATAACCTCTCCTCATACATTGCTGCCATCCCAGGAATCAGCTGGTGAACCTTCGCTGCACTCCCTCCATGGCAAGTATATCCTTTCTTTGCTAAGGAGACCAAAACTGCACACAGTACTCCAGGTGCGGTCTCACCAAGGCTCTGGACAGCTACTGTAAGACATCCTTGCTCCTGTACTCAAGTCCTCTTGCAATTAAGGCCAACATACCATTTGCCTTCCTAACTGCTTGCTGTACCACAGCAGGATGTTGGTTCACAGCAAATGTTAATTGCTGAGCAGCCCAATGCCAGAGGGAAACTTGGCTTATGGGCCACAATGTTTTTTGCACTCTGGAAATGGAAAGAAAGCGAACTAAACTCAGCAGCAAGAAGTCCAGTAACACTTCTGGGAATTTAAAAATTAAAAGTAAAAGATGTATTTTTTTTAAAAACAGTTAAAATTAGTCTTACAAAACATTCCCCCAAAAGACTCCCGACTTGGTCAGACGCATAAGTATATAGAACAAAGAGTACAAAGAACAAATAACAGTACAGCACAGGAAACAGGCCCTTCGGCCCTCCAAGCCTGTGCCGCTCCTTGGTCCAACTAGACCAATCGTTTGTATCCCTCCATCCCCAGGCTGCTTATGTGACTATCCAGGTAAGTCTTAAACGATGTCAGCGTGCCTGCCTCCACCACCCTACTTGGCAGCGCATTCCAGGCCCCCACCACCCTCTGTGTAAAAAACGTCCCTCTGATGTCTGAGTTATACTTCGCCCCTCTCAGCTTGAGCCCGTGACCCCTCGTGATCGTCACCTCCGACCTGGGAAAAAGCTTCCCACTGAGGCAACACATCTGAATAGATGTTTAACCATAACAATCCAGTAATATTATCCAAGTCAAAGCTGCTGTCGCTTCAATACAGGCAAACCACACAATCTCTCAAATTGACTTCCACTCTGCTGTGGAAATCCAAGAAACCTGCAGATACAAGACTAATCTTCACAGGCCAAGACTTTTCTGGCTTGACTAGATGGCTAATTCAAACTTTACACATTCTCTCAACCTACAGCTATTTCCAGCAGTTCTTCAACCTGTCCTCTCAATATCTCTCCTAAAATATCCTTTTCATCCTTCATCGACAGTTCCATTGTCCTCAGCAACATTTCCAAAATACAAAAATCTTTCATGTTTTCCTATGGCTCCTACTTTTGGGCCAAATAAAATTTAATATGCTTCCCTTGTTTACTTATGAAATCTTTGCACATTGTAAAAGCATTTTACCTCCCTTTGAAATTTAACAGTTTAAAGGAAGTCCCTCTATATCTCCTAATGCAAATTCCTAAACCTAGCCTCCCATCTTACCTGTACAATGAGTGAATAATTTTTACAGACATCAGATGAGATCCTCACAGAATCAGACACAGAGTCAGGAGTTCCATCATTGTTTGCAAATAAAACTCTTTTACTCTTCTGCTTTGTATCCAGGCTGATTGTATAATCAACAAAGGAATTTTCCAAATCTATAAAATATACAGAATAAAACTATTAAAGCACATTAATACTGAATATCTATTTTTCCAGTTATCTGCCATGTCAGTTGATTGCATTGTAACTTTATACTTTCTTCTAATATTCAATTGTCATGAAACTATCACTGTAATGCTAGGGCATTTTTAAAAACATGTTTCCCTACATTATTTTAGCTTTGGTATTTTGGGTCACTCTTTGGGGTGAATATAAAGTCATAGAGGTTTACAGCATGGAAACCGCCCCTTCAGCCCAACTTGTCCATGCCGTCCTTTTTTTTTAACCACTGAACTAGTCCCAATTGCCCACCTTTGGCCCATATCCCTCTATACCCATCTTACCCATGTAACTGTCTAAATGCTTTTTAAAAGACAAAATTGTGCCCGCCTCTACTACTACCTCTGGCAGCTTGTTCCAGACACTCACCACCCTCTGTGTGAAAAAATTGCCCCTCTGGATCCTTTCGTATCTCTCCCCTCTCACTTTAAACCTATGCCCTCTAGTTTTAAACTCCCCTACCTTTGGGAAAAGATGTTGACTGTCCAGCTGATCTATGCCCCTCATTATTTTATAGACCTCCATTAGATCACCCCTAAGACTCCGACACGGCAGAGAAAAAAGTCCCAGTCTATCCAGCCTCTCCTTATAACTCAATCAAATCCCAGTAGCATCCTAGTAAATCTTTCCTGCATTCTTTCTAGTTTAATAATATCCTTTCTATAATAGGGTGACCAGAACTGTACACAGTATTCCAAGTGTGGCCTTACCAATGTCTTGTACAATTTCAACAAAACGTCCCAACTCCTGTATTCAATGTTCTGACCAATGAAACCAAGCATGCTGAATGCCTTCTTCATAACTTTGTCCACCTGTGACTCCACCTTCAAGGAGCTATGAACCTGTACCCCTAGATCTCTTTGTTCTATAACTCTCCCCAACACCCTACCATTAACTGAGTAAGTCCTGCCCTGGTTTGACCTACCAAAATGCATCACCTCGCATTTATCTAAATTAAACTCCATCTGCCATTCATCAGCCCACTGGCCCAATTGATCAAGGTCCCATTGCAATCCTAAATAATCTTCTTCACTGTCCATATGCCACCAATCTTGGTGTGACCTGCAAATTTACTAATCATGCCCCATAAATTCTCATCCAAATCATTAATATAAATAATAACTCGCCAAATAAGTGTTTCTGAGTGTCTGTCTTTGCACTCAGTTCTTGATGTATTTTCAGTAATCTGCCTGCCGGGATAAATGTGCAGCAATTCCTGTTTTGTCATTTCTTTTAGGCACTAGATTATCTGAAGGCAACCATAAATTTTTACTTCAGTCCTTGAAAGTGGCAGAGTAACCTGGTTTGAGCTTAATGTACCAAACAAATTAATTACACATTAAACAATTAAGTAAAGTAACAGGAATCCAAATGGACAGCTTCAGAAAATTTCAGTTTCCTTTATGAATATCTCAAATCATATAAACACTAAGAATATGATTTTCTATCAATGACAATATTCTTCTCTTCCAGTAATTTCAAATGGTCAGTGCCCTCAGTCCTTTTTAAATGGTCAGTAAGTAGCGCTGTTTTTAAACAATTAATATTCTCTATCTCTCTCAAATAGTCAGTAATAGTCTGCGTCCTCCATCCTTTTCTTCCAAATAGTAAATGTCCTCAATTCCTTAGTTCCTGACACAATTTGCTTCTCCGAAATAAGGGTTAATCCAGGAAATTATAGACTGGTGAGTCTCAGATTGGTGGTTGGGAAGCTATTGGAGAGGATTCTTAGGGATAGGATTTATGCGCCTTTGGAAAAGCCTGGCCTAATTAGGGAAAGTCAGCGTGAGATGTATCATGTCTTACTAAATTGATTGATTTTTTTCGAGGAGGTGATGAAGGTGAAAGATGAGGATAGAGAAATGGATGTTCTCTACATGGATTTTATGTAAGGCCTTCGATAAGGTCTCTCATGGCAGGCTTATCCAGAAGATTAAGATGCATGGGATCCACAGTGACTTGGCCACTTGGATTCAGAATTGGCTTGCCCAAAGAAATCAGAGAGTAGTGGTGGAAGGGCGTTTTTTTGGCTGGAGGTCCACAGGGATCCATACTGGGAACTCTGTTGTTTGTGATGTATATAAATGGTTTGGACTTGATTCGCAGATAATACAAAGTTGGATGGGAAGGTGAGCTGTGAGGAGGATAGATCATAGAACAGTACAGCACAGAACAGGCCCTTCGGCCCACGATGTTGTGCCGAGCTTTATCTGAAACCAAGATCAAGCTATCCCACTCCCTATCATCCTGGTGTGCTCCATGTGTCTATCCAATAACCGCTTAAATGTTCCTAAAGTGTCTGACTCCACTATCTTTGCAGGCACTCCATTCCACACCCCAACCACTCTCTGCGTAAAGAACCTACCTCGGATATCCTTCCTATGTCTCCCACCATGAACCCTATAGTTATGCCCCCTTGTAATAGCTCCATCCACCCGAGGAAATAATCTTTGAACGTTCACTCTATCTATCCCCTTCATCATTTTATAAACCTCTATTAAGTCTCCCCTCAGCCTCCTCCGCTCCAGAGACAACAGCCCTAGCTCCCTCATCTTTTCCTCATAAGACCTACCCTCCAAACCAGGCAGCATCCTGGTAAATCTCCTCTGCACTCTTTCCAGTGCTTCCACATCCTTCTTATAGTGAGGTGACCAGAACTGCACACAATATTCCAAATGTGGTCTCACCAAGGTCCTGTACAGTTGCAGCATAACCCCACGGCTCTTAAACTCCAACCCCCTGTTAATAAAAGCTAACACACCATAGGCCTTCTTCACAGCTCTATCCACTTGAGTGGCAACCTTTAGAGATCTGTGGATATGGACCCCAAGATCTCTCTGTTCCTCCACAGTCTTCAGAACCCTACCTTTGACCCTGTAATCCACATAAAAATTAGTCCTACCAAAATGAATCACCTCACATTTATCAGGATTAAGCTCCATTTGCCATTTTTCAGCCCAGCTTTGCATCCTATCTATGTCTCTTTGCAGCCTACAACAGCCCTCCACCTCATCCACTACTCCACCAATCTTGGTGTCATCAGCAAATTTACTGATTCACCCTTCAGCCCCCTCCTCTAAGTCATTAATAAAAATCACAAAGAGCAGAGGACCAAGCACTGATCCCTGTGGCACTCCGCACGCAACCTGCCTCCAATCCGAAAATTTTCCATCCACCACCACCCTCTGTCTTTGATCAGACAGCCAGTTACCTATCCAATCGGCCAACTTTCCCTCTATCCCACACCTCCTCACTTTCATCATAAGCCGACCGTGGGGGACCTTATCAAACGCCTTACTAAAATCCATGTATATGACATCAACTGCCCTACCTTCATCAACACACTTAGTTACCTCCTCAAAAAATTCAATCAAATTTGTGAGGCACGACTTGCCCTTCACGAATCCGTGCTGACTATCCCGGATTAATCCGCATCTTTCTAAATGGTCATAAATCCCATCCCTAAGGACCTTTTCCATCAATTTACCAACCACCGAAGTAAGACTAACCGGCCTATAATTACCAGGATCATTTCTATTCCCTTTCTTAAACAGAGGAACAACATTCGCCATTCTCCAGTCCTCTGGCACCATCCCCGTGGACAGAGAGGACCCAAAGATCAAAGCCAAAGGCTCTGCAATCTCATCCCTTGCCTTCCAAATAATCCTAGGATATATTTCATCAGGCCCAGGGGACTTATCGACCTTCAGTTTATTCAAAACTGCCAGGACATCCTCCCTCCGAACATCTATTTCCTCCAGCCTATTAGCCTTTAACACCTTCTCTTCCTCAAAAACATGGCCCCTGTCCTTGGTGAACACTGAAGAAAAGTATTCATTCATCACCTCACCTATCTCTACCGACTCTATACACAAGTTCCCACTACTGTCCTTGACCGGCCCTAACCTCACCCTGGTCATTCTTTTATTCCTCACATAAGAGTAAAAAGCCTTGGGGTTTTCCTTGATCCGACCCGCCAAGGACTTCCCATGCCCCCTCCTAGCTCTCCTAAGCCCCTTTTTCAGCTCGTTCCTTGCTAACTCAATCGAGCCATCTGAATCTTGTTTCCTCATCCCTACATAAGCTTCCCTCTTCCTTTTCACAAGACATTCCACCTCTTTTGTGAACCATGGTTCCCTCACTCGGCCATTTCCTCCCTGCCTGACAGGGACATACCTATCAAGGACACCCAGTATTTGTTCCTTGAAAAAGTTCCACTTTTCATTAGTGCCTTTCCCTGGCAGTTTCTGTTCCCAGCAACAATCTCATTAGTGACAGACAGCATGGTTTTGTAAGAGGGAGGTCGTGCCTTACAAATTTGGTGGAGTTTTTTGAGGAAGTGACAAAAACGGTTGATGAAGGAAGGGCCGTGGATGTCGTCTATATGGATTTCAGTAAGGCATTTGACAAGGTCCCACATGGCAGGTTGGTTAAGAAGGCTAAGGCTCATGGGATACAAGGAGAAGTGGCTAGATGGGTGGAGAACTGGCTTGGCCATAGGAGACAGAGGGTAGTGGTCGAAGGGTCTTTTTCCGGCTGGAGGTCTGTGACCAGTGGTGTTCCGCAGGGCTCTGTACTGGGACCTCTGCTATTTGTGATATATATAAATGATTTGGAAGAAGGTGTAACTGGTGTAATCAGCAAGTTTGCGGATGACACGAAGATGGCTGGAATTGCGGATAGCGAAGAGCATTGTCGGGCAATACAGCAGGATATAGATAGGCTGGAAAATTGGGCGGAGAGGTGGCAGATGGAATTTAATCCGGATAAATGCGAAGTGATGCATTTTGGAAGAAATAATGTAGGGAGGAGTTATACAATAAATGGCAGAGTCATCAGGAGTATAGAAACACAGAGGGACCTCGGTGTGCAAGTCCACAAATCCTTGAAGGTGGCAACACAGGTGGAGAAGGTGGTGAAGAAGGCATATGGTATGCTTGCCTTTATAGGACGGGGTATAGAGTATAAAAGCTGGAGTCTGATGATGCAGCTGTATAGAACGCTGGTTAGGCCACATTTGGAGTACTGCGTCCAGTTCTGGTCGCCGCACTACCAGAAGGACGTGGGGGCATTGGAGAGAGTGCAGAGAAGGTTTACCAGGATGTTGCCTGGTATGGAGGGTCTTAGCTATGAGGAGAGATTGGGTAGACTGGGGTTGTTCTCCTTGGAAAGACGGAGAATGAGGGGAGATCTAATAGAGGTATACAAGATTATGAAGGGTATAGATAGGGTGAACAGTGGGAAGCTTTTTCCCAGGTCGGAGGTGACGATCACGAGGGGTCATGGGCTCAAGCTGAGAGGGGTGAAGTATAACTCAGATATCAGAGGGACGTTTTTTACACAGAGGGTGGTGGGGGCCTGGAATGCGCTGCCAAGTAGGGTGGTGGAGGCAGGCACGCTGACATCGTTTAAGACTTACCTGGATAGTTACATGAGCAGCCTGGGAATGGAGGGATACAAACGATTGGTCTAGTTGGACCAAGGAGCGGCACAGGCTTGGAGGGCCGAAGGGCCTGTTTCCTGTGCTGTACTGTTCTTTGTTCTTTGTTCTTATGCCCCCTAATTCTTGCCTAATCGCATCATAATTACCTCTCCCCCAATTGTAAACCTTGCCCTGCCGTACGGCCCTATCCCTCTCCATTGCAATAACAAAAGACACTGAATTGTGGTCACTATCTCCAAAGTGCTCTCCCACAACCAAATCTAACACTTGGCCCGATTCATTTCCCAGTACCAAATCCAATGTGGCCTCATCTCTTGTCGGCCTATCCACATATTGTGTCAGGAAACCCTCCTGCACACACTGCACAAAAACTGCCCCATCCGAACTATTTGACCTCCAAAGGTTCCAATCAATATTTGGAAAGTTAAAGTCCCCCATGACAACTACCCTGTGACCCCCACACATATCCATAATCTGCTTAGCAATTTCTTCCTCCACATCTCTATTACTATTTGGGGGCCTATAGTAAACTCCTAACAACGTGACCGCTCCTTTCCTACTTCTAACCTCAGCCCATATTACCTCAGTGTGCAGATCCCCCTCGAAGTGCCTTTCCGCAGCCGTTAAACTATCCTTGATTAACAATGCTACTCCTCCACCTCTTTTACCAGCTTAGGATGCAGAGATGTTTCAACATGATTTGGACTGGTTGAGTGTGTGGGCATTATAGTCTGAGGATAAGGAGTAAACCTTTAGAACTGATATGAGGATAAATTTCTTGACCCAGAGTGTGGTGAATGTGTGGAATTCAGTATCACTGAATGCAGTTGAGGCCAAAATGTTGTCTGATTTCAAGAAGAAGTTAGATGTAGCTCTTGGGGCTAAAGGGATTAAGGGATATAGGAGGAAGTGGGGGATCAGGATATTGAATTCAATAATCAGCCATGATCATGATGAATGGCAGATCAGGTTCGAAGGGCCAAATAGCCTGCTCCTGCTTCTAGTTTCTATGTTTCTATGAAAACGTAGATGGATGGGTTAGTGAGTTTGCAGATGAAACAAAGTTATGTGGAGTTGTGGATAGTGTAGAAGGTTTTCAAAGGATACAGCAGGATATAGATCAGTTGAGAAAAGATTCGGTGGCAATCTAGTTGTGAGAGAACCCTTGGGGACGTGTGACCATAATATGGTAGAATTCTTTGTCAAGGTGGATTAGGATGTAGTTGATTCTGAGACTAGGGTCCTGAATCTCAATAAAGGGAACTATGATGGTCTGGGGCATGAATTGGCCATGATGGACTGGGAAATATTACTGAAAGGAAAGACAGTGGACAGGCAATGGCAGGCTTTTAAAGAACAAATAGGTGAACTCCAGAAGTTGTTTATTCCTGTTTGGCGCAAGAGTGGTAAGGGAATTGTGGCCAAACCATGGCTTACAAGGGAAATTAGAGATAGTGTCAGATTCAAGGGAGAAGCATTCAAATTGGCAAGAAAAAGCAATAGGCCTGAGTGGCAAGAAAAAGCAATAGGCCTGAGGATTGAGAGCAGTTTAAAATTCAGCAAAGGCAGACCAAGGGATTGATTAAGAAGGGAAAAATAAAGTATGAAAGTAAGCTAGCAGGGAACATAAAAACTGACTGTAGAAGTTTCTATAGGCATGTAAAGAGAAAAAGATTGACAAAAACGAATGTAGGCCCCTTACAGTCGGAAATGGGAGAATTCATAACAGGCAATAAAGAAATGGCCAAGGAATTAAATTTGTATTTTCCTTCAGTCTTCACAAAGGAAGACATGAATAATGTACCTGAAGTGCTGAGAGAAACATGTTTTAGTGAGGAACTGAAGGAAATCAACATTAACAAACAAATGGTTTTGGGGAAATTAATGGGATTGAAGATTGATAAATCTCCAGGTCCTGATAATCTTTATCCCAGAGTACTGAAGGAAGTGGCCCTGGAAATAGTAGATCCATTGGTGGTTACTTTCCAAAATTCTTTGGACTCTGGATAGCTTCCTACAGATTGGAAGGTAGCTAATGTAAGCCCGCTATTCAAAAAGGGAGGTTGAGAGAAAACAGAGTACTATAGACAAGTGAGCCTAACGTCGGTACTGGGGAAGTTGCTAGAGTCCATTATCAAGGATTTCATAACTCAGCATTTGGAAAGCAGTGGTATAATCAGACAAAGTCAGCATGGATTCACAGAAGGGAAATCATATTTGATGAATCTATTGGAATTCTTTGAGGATGTAACTAATAGAGTTGACCGAGGAGAACCAGCTGATGTGGTTTATTTAGATTTTCAGAAGACTTTCAACAAGGTCTCACTTAACAGACTACTACATAAAGTTAAAGCACATGAGCTTCAGCCCAACCGGTCCATGCCAACCATGGTGCCTTCCCAGCTAGTCTCAATTGCCCACATTTGGCCCATATCCCTCTAATCCTTTTCCATCCATGTATTAATTCAAATGCTTTTTAAATGTTGCTGTTGTACCTGCCTCAACCACTTTCTCTGGCAGCACACTCCACATACACACCACTCTCTGCGTGAAGAAGTTGCCCCTCAGGTCCCTTTTAAATCTTTCCCCTCTCTTTCTCCAATTCCTGTATTCAATGTTCTGACTAATATCTCCTTCGAACTTTCCCCTTCTTTTTTGAAGGGGTAACCAAGAAGGTAGATGAGGGCAATGCAGTTGATGGACTTTAGCAAGGCCTTTGACAAGGTACTGCATGGTAGGTTAAATTTCACGGGATCCAGGGTGAGATCGATAATTGGATACAAAATTGTCTTGACGACAGAAGACAGAGGGTGGTTGTAGAGGATTGTTTTTAAAACAGGAGGCCTGTGACCAGCGGTGTGCCTCGTGCTGGGTCCACTGTTATTTGTCATTTATGTTAATGATTTGGATGAGAATTTAGGAGGCATGGTTAATAAGTTTGCAGATGACACCAAGATTGGTGGCATAGTGGACAGTGAAGAAGATTATCTAGGATTGCAACGGGATCTTGATTAATTGCGCCATTGGGCTGATGAATGGCAGATGGAATTTAATTTAGATAAATGCATTGGTGGTGAATTTTGGTAGCTCAAACCAGGACAAGACCTATTCAGTTAATGGTAGGGTGTTGGGGAGAGGTATAGAACAAAGAGATCAGCGAGTAAAGGTTCATAGCTCCTTGAAAGTGGAGTCACAGGTGGACAGAGTGGTGAAGAAGGCATTCGGCATGCTTGGTTTCATTGGTCAGAACATTGAATACAGGAGTTGGGCGTCTTGTTGAAGTTGTACAAGACATTGGTAAAGACACACTTGGAATACTGTGTAGAGTTCTGGTCACCCTATTACAAAAAGGATATTATTAAACCAGAAAGAGTGCAGAAAAGATTTACTAGGATGCTACCGGGACTTGATGGTTTGAGTTATAAGGAGAGGTTGGATAGACTGGGACTTCTTTCCCTGGAGCGTAGGAAACTTAGGAGCGATCTTACAGAGATCTATAAAATAATGAGAGGCACAGATCAGCTAGATAGTCAATATCTTTTCCCAAAGATAGGGGAGTCTAAAACTAGAGGGCATAGGTTTAAGGTGAGAGGGGAGAGATACAAAAGGATCCAGAGGGGCAATTCTTTCACTCAGAGGGTGGTGAGTGTCTGGAACAAGCTGTCAGAGGTAGTAGTAGAGGTGGGTACAATTTTGTCTTTTAAAAAACGTTTAGAGAGTTACATGGGTAAGATGGGTATAGAGAGATATGGGTCAAACGCGGGCAATTGGGACTAGCTTAATGGTAAAAACTGGGCAGCATGGACAAGTAGGGCTGAAGGGCCTGTTTCCATGCTGTAAACCTCAATGACTCTATGTGAGGGGCATGTCTTTTACAGAGAGTGGTATTTGTCTGGAACGCGCTGCCTGGTGTGATGGTGCAGGGAGATACGATAAGGGCAGGCAGAAGGGATTAGTTTAATTTGATGTAAATTTTGGCACAACACCGTGGGCCGAAGGGCCTGTTCATTATCGGGCCTGGGACTGAATTCTCCAGGCCCGCTAGCATCTCCCACCCCACCAGTACAATTTTTTTACAACGGGGTATGAAGTAGCTCCCCACTTTCAGGGAAGTAGCGGGAGACCTCACTGGAGTGAAGGGCGGGGCAATCGAGGCCCCCCCCAGAGAGTCGGGTGGCAGGGGGGTGGTACCCCCTGGGCATCGGCACCCTGGCACTGGCCAAGGGGCATAGTGCCCATTCCCAGGGTGCACCTTGGCACTGCCCACCAGGCATGGGTCAGTGCCAAGGGGGGGTCCCACTGCCACTCTGCACTGGGATCAATCGGGGCTGGAGGGAGGCTAGCGATCTGGGTGGACTGGAGGGGTGATGGTCTGCAGGTGGGAGGGTCTGCCTCCCATGGTGAGGGGGTTCTGCTGGGGGTGCAGGTGTCTGCCAGGGAGGTTTGCCTCCCATGGGAGGGGGGGGGGGGATCTGCCAGGGGGGGAATCATCACTGCTGTAGTGGGGGTTGGGGGTGGAGATCGGGGCGCTCGGGACAGGGGGAGGGTTCGGGGCTGGCCCAGGAATGCTTTTCCGTTCTGCGATTGGGCCGTGATCGGGCAAACTGCAGGCTGACACATTGGGGCCACTGCGCATGTGCAGAGTTCTGGAACGGGTCAGACTCCGGCGTGAATTGGCCCGGCCCCCCGAACTTTTAATGATATTCACGATTGTGACCTCTGCATTGCGCAGAGTGTGGGAGATTTGAGTCTGAACTCCCACTGAAAAAACAATCGTGAATTACACCAGTTTTCCCGCAAATTCACCACTTAGAACCTTTTTAGGAGAATCGCCCCGGAGGGGTTTGTCTTAAGAAGGGAGATTGAGCAGTTAAGGCCTATACTCTCTCGAGCTTAGAAGAGTGAGAGGAGATTTAACTGTGTATGTAAGATGATAAAAGGTACAGACAAAGTAGATGTACAGCCAGCGCTTCCTCTTGTGGGGCAATCTGGAGTAAGAGGTCATAGTTTTAGGATAAGGGGTAGCAGATTCAAAACAGAGATGAGCAGAAACTACTTCTGTCAAAGGGTTGTGAATTTGTGGAATTCACTACCCCACAGTGGATGGATGTCAGGACATTGAGTAAATTTAAGGAGGAGTTAGACAGATTATTAATTGATAATGGGTTGAAGGGTTATGGAGAATGGGCAGGGAAATGGAATTGAGTCTGAGACAAGAACAGCCCTGATCAAGGGGTTGAATTGCCTACTCCTGATCCTAGTTCTTATGTTCTCAGCAGTTCTCAGGCCTCAACCTTTTACAATTTATATAAATGACTTGGATGAAGGGACTGAAGGTGTGGTTATTAAATTTGCTGACACAGGGATAGTAGGAAAGTAAATTGTGAAGTGGGCATAAGCAGGCTGCAAAGGGACAGAGAGTGGGCAAAGATTTGGCAAATGGAGTATAATATGGACAAATGTGAAACTGTCCATTTTGGCAGGGAGAATAAAAATGAAGCTTATTATCAAATTGCAGAGCTCTGAGATGCAGAGGGATCTGGGTGTCCTATTGGATAAATCACAAAAGGCTAGTATACAGGTACAGCAAGTAATTAGGAAATAAAGTAATAGAATGTTATTGTTTATTATGAGGGGAACTGATTACAAAAGTAGGGAAGTTATGCTTTAGTTGTACAGGGCATTGGTGAGATCACATCTGGAGTATTGTGTACAGTATTGGTTGCCTTATTTAAAGAAACATGTAAATATGTTAGAAGCAATGTAGAGGTTTACTAGACTAATACCAGAACTAGATGGGTTGTCTTATGAGGAAAGGTTGGAGAGGTTAGTATTGTGTTCACAAGAGTTTAGAAGAGTACAAGACGACTTGATTGAAACCTTTAAGATCCTGAGGGGTATTGACAAGGTGGCTGTGAAGAGGATGTTTCCTATTCTGGAAGAATCTAGAACTAGGAGTCACTGTTTAAAACTAAAGGTCACTCATTTAAGACAGAGATGAGGAGAAATGTCTTCTCCCTTGAAGAGTCATGATTCTTTGGAACTCTTTTCCTCAAAAGGCAGTGGAAGCAGTCTTTGACTATCTTTCGGGAAGAGCTGGATAGATTCTTGATTAACAAGGGTGTGAAAGAACAAAGAACAAAGAAACTTACAGCACAGGAACAGACCCTTCGGCCCTCCAAGCCTGCACCGACCATGCTGCCCGACTGAAATAAAACCCCTTACCCTTCCAGGGACCATATCCCTCTATTCCCATCAAAGGTTATCAAGAGTCTAATAACTCAGGAAGCTAACTGAAAAGGAACAAAGGTTTATCCTCAAATGAAAAGTTAAACCACAACCCTGTGGTACACAGACATCAGTCCCATCTGGGATGAATAGAACATTGGGCCCACTCAGGGGTCTGCCTTATCAAGAGCTCGGGAGATGAGTTCCACCTGTGTAGGCATTCGCCTATTACCACAGGCACTCGAATTCCACGAGTCCCACAGGGAAATCAATTAGGGATTCCCCATGTAAGTCCTGAGGGTTATCACAAATAGTAGGCAGAAACCCTAACCCTAACCCTACAGTGCAGATGAGGCCATTCGACCCATCGAGTCTGCACCGACAACAATCCCACCCCGGCCCTATCCTCATAACCCCCCCACCCACATATTTACCTCACTAATCCCTTTAATCTACGCATCCCGGGACACTAAGCGGCAACTTTAGCATACCCAATGCACCTAACTTGCACTTCTTTGGACTGTGGGAGGAAACCAGAGCACCTGGAGGAAACCCAGGCAGCAGTGCTAACCACTGTGACACCATGCCGCCCTATAATGTGGGATTAAAGTTAAAATCAGATCAGCCATGATCTGATTGAATGGTGGAGCAGGCTCGAGTGGCCAGGTGGCCTACTCCTGCTCCTAATTTGTATGTTTATATGTCAAAGCTTTTCATCCCACACTCATCAGGACGTTGGCAAGAGTACCAAATGTAAAGGGAACAACAATTATACTTCACGGGAAGAGAGTGCTGATTGGTTGGCAAGAGGATTCTGATTGGTGGGGGCGTTGCTATAAGGAATACAGGAGTTAACATATGACTGACAGTTAATTGCCAAGCTTTGTTTGAATTCAAACCAGGCAGGTTGACTCTGAGAGAAAGGCCCCCTCCTATTTCTCAGGTGGTTGGAGGAAAGGGAAGTAGAGATGCAGAGAGGTTTAGGGATGGAATACCATAGCTTTGAGCCCAGGCAACTGAAGGCACAGCTGCCAATGATGGAATGAGTATAATTGGGAATGCACAAGAGGCTAGAATTAGATCTCTTAGGATTGTGGGGTTGGAGGAGGTTATAGAGATCGGGAGTGGCAAGGCCTTGGGAAGTTTTTTACATGGAAGGTGGTGGGGCCTGGAATGCACTGCCAAGTGAGGTGGTTAAGGCAGATATGTTAGCAGCATTTAAGACTTATCTGGATAGACACATGAACAGGCAGGGAATAGAGGGAAACAGGCGGTTGCTCTTGATTGGACAACGTGATCAGCGCAGGCTTGGTGGTCCAAAGGGCCTGTTCCTATGCTGTACTGCTCTTTGTCCTTTGTTGGTGAGATTTGAAAACAAGGATGAGAATTTTAAAATCAAGTATTTGCTTGATCGAAAGCCTGTGTAGGTCAACACACACAGGGGTGACAGCTTATCCTGTACTGGGTGTTGGAGAAGCAGACTGATAATTTAACAGCACTGCAGAAACTGAGAGTGGTGAGGCAGAGCTGGGGGTCATAAGTGTACATGTGAAAAGAAATGCTGTGCCTGGAGAGGATGTTTCCAAGGAGCAGCATGTGGATGAGAAATGGGAGGGGACCAACAATTGATCTCTGGGGACACTAGAGGTAACAGTGCTGGAGCAACAAGGGAAGCCAATGCAATCTATCCTCTGGCTATGATTAAATAAATGAGTGAAATCACAGAAAATAGTGATGCAGACATTCCCTTCCACATTCTGCAGTGACACTGAGGCATTACCTGATGATGCAAACTTTGATTGAGCAGTAAAACACACAGAAGCTTGAATATTTTTCTTCTGTTCATTGATAGTTGCAAAAGACAAAGGTACCATCTTCGGAAAAAATGTGACATTCACCCCAATGTTGATAACTGGTCTTGAGCTGCAAAGAATTGTCAAGCACTTGTGAAAATACCAAAATTATGCATAATTATAACTCATTTATCTTAACAAGGATCAAGACACTGTGACTGACATACATGACATTACTAACTACACAGTGCCGGATTTAGACTTGGTGAGGCCCTAATCTATATAAAGCTTGGAGGACCCTTGTTAAAAAGTTACACCAAAAGTGCAGGAGGGTTTCCTGACACAATATGTGGATAGGCCGACAAGAGGTGAGGCCACATTGGATTTGGTACTGGGAAATGAACCGGGCCAAGTGTTAGATTTGGTTGTGGGAGAGCACTTTGGAGATGGTGACCACAATTCGGTGTCTTTTGTTATTGCAATGGAGAGGGATAGGGCCGTACGGCAGGGCAAGGTTTACAATTGGGGGAGAGGTAATTATGATGCGATTAGGCAAGAATAAGGGGGCATAGGTTGGGAACAGAAACTGTCAGGGAAAGGCACTAATGAAAAGTGGAACTTTTTCAAGGAACAAATACTGGATGTCCTTGATAGGTATGTCCCTGTCAGGCAGGGAGGAAATGGCCGAGTGAGGGAACCATGGTTCACAAAAGAGGTGGAATGTCTTGTGAAAAGGAAGAGGGAAGCTTATGTAGGGATGAGGAAACAAGGTTCAGATGGCTCGATTGAAGGTTACAAGTTAGCAAGGAACGAGCTGAAAAAGGGGCTTAGGAGAGCTAGGGGGGGACATGAGAAGTCCTTGGCGGGTCGGATCAAGGAAAACCCCAAGGCTTTTTACTCTTATGTGAGGAATAAAAGAATGACCAGGGTGAGGTTAGGGCCGGTCAAGGACAGTAGTGGGAACTTGTGTATGGAGTCAGTAGAGATAGGCGAGGTGATGAATGAATACTTTTCTTCAGTGTTCACCAAGGAGAGGGGCCTTGTTTTTGAGGAAGAGAAGGTGTTACAGGCTAATAGGCTGGAGGAAATAGATGTTCGGAGGGAGGATGTCCTGGCAGTTTTGAATAAACTGAAGGTCGATAAGTCCCCTGGGCCTGATGAAATATATCCTAGGATTCTTTGGAAGGCAAGGGATGAGATTGCAGAGCCTTTGGCTTTGATCTTTGGGTCCTCGCTGTCCACGGGGATGGTAGTCATGATGTGGAGATGCCGGCGTTGGACTGGGGTAAACACAGTAAGTAGTTTAACAACACCAGGTTAAAGTCCAACAGGTTTATTTGGTAGCAAAAGCCACACAAGCTTTCGGAGCTCCAAGCCCCTTCAAGCCACGGGGATGGTGCCAGAGGACTGGAGAATGGCGAATGTTGTTCCTCTGTTTAAGAAAGGGAATAGAAATGACCCTGGTAATTATAGACCGGTTAGTCTTACTTCAGTGATTGGTAAATTGATGGAAAAGGTCCTGAGGGATGGGATTTACGACCATTTAGAAAGATGCGGATTAATCCGGGATAGTCAGCACGGATTCGTGAAGGGCATGTCGTGCCTCACAAATTTGATTGAATTTTTTGAGGAGGTAACTAAGTGTGTTGATGAAGGTAGGGCAGTTGATGTCATATACATGGATTTTAGTAAGGCGTTTGACAAGGTCCCCCATGGTCGGCTTATGATGAAAGTGAGGAGGTGTGGGATAGAGAGAAAGTTGGCCGATTGGATAGGTAACTGGCTGTCTGATCAAAGACAGAGGGTGGTGGTGGATGGAAAATTTTCGGATTGGAGGCAGGTTGCTAGCGGAGTGCCACAGGGATCAGTGCTTGGTCCTCTGCTCTTTGTGATTTTTATTAATGACTTAGAGGAGGGGGCTGAAGGGTGGATCAGTAAATTTGCTGATGACACCAAGATTGGTGGAGTAGTGGATGAGGTGGAGGGCTGTTGTAGGCTGCAAAGAGACATAGATAGGATGCAAAGCTGGGCTGAAAAATGGCAAATGGAATTTAACCCTGATAAATGTGAGGTGATTCATTTTGGTAGGACTAATTTAAATGTGGATTACCGGGTCAAAGGTAGGGTTCTGAAGGCTGTGGTGGAACAGAGAGATCTTGGGGTCCATATCCACAGATCTCTAAAGGTTGCCACTCAAGTGGATAGAGCTGTGAAGAAGGCCTATAGTGTGTTAGCTTTTATTAACAGGGGGTTGGAGTTTTAGAGCCGTGGGGTTATGCTGCAACTGTACAGGACCTTGGTGAGACCACATTTGGAATATTGTGTGCAGTTCTGGTCACTTCACTATAAGGATGTGGAAGCGCTGGAAAGAGTGCAGAGGAGATTTACCAGGATGCTGCCTGGTTTGGAGGGTAGGTCTTATGAGGAAAGGTTGAGGGAGCTAGGGCTGTTCTCTCTGGAGTGGAGGAGGCTGAGGGGAGACTTAATAGAGGTTTATAAAATGATGAAGGGGATAGATAGAGTGAACGTTCAAAGACTATTTCCTCAGATGGATGGAGCTATTACAAGGGGGCATAACTATAGGGTTCATGGTGGGAGATATAGGAAGGATATCAGAGGTAGGTTCTTTACGCAGAGAGTGGTTGGGGTGTGGAATGGAGTGCCTACAGTAATAGTGGAGTCAGACACTTTAGGAACATTTAAGCGGTTATTGGATAGGCACATGGAGCACACCAGGATGATAGGGAGTGGGATAGCTTGACCTTGGTTTCAGATAAAGCTCGGCACAATATCGTAGGCCGAAGGGCCTGTTCTGTGCTGTACTGTTCTATGTTCTATGTTCAAAAGGTCTCACAAAGGTGCATACCAAAACAGGACCTTGGGGTCGCCACAAAAAAATTGAAAACATAATTATGCCTTTTAATTATTTAATAGCAAGGTATTTAAAGTGAAAAATACAAATTATTTTCAAATGAATGCATTTACTGATTACATATTTATCATTTGGCTGGCTTGATCTCTCTCATAGATTTTGCTAATTTTGGTAATTTTTTGAGTTGTTCTTCAAGCTGGTGCTTTCTTTTTCTTTTCTGGTATCCGCTCTTAAATGTTCTCTTCATTGTAAACCTTCTGAAATTTTGTGAGGCCACTGCGGATTGTGAGGCCCTAAGCTGTAGCTTGTTTAGCTTATGCCTAAATCCGGCACTGGAACTACATCTATTCATGGCTTGTATTAGCAGAGGTCTGGACTGTGTTAATGCTTCATAATTTCCACCACAGAAAGCATTCTTTCTGGTTGTATCACAGCTTGGTATGGCTCCTGCACAGCCCAAGACCGCAAGGAAGTAAACAAAAGGTAATGAATGTAGCCCAATCCATCACGCAAACCAGCCTCCCGTCCATTGACTCTGTCTACACTTCCCGCTGCCTCGGCAAAGCAGCCAGCATAATTAAGGACCCCACGCACCCCGGATATTCTCTCTTCCATCTTCTTCCGTCGGGAAAAAGATACAAAAGTCTGAGGTCACGTACCAACTGACTCAAGAACAGCTTCTTTCCTGCTGCTGTCAGACTTTTGAATGGATTTACCTTGCATTAAGTTGATCTTTCTCTACATCCTAGCTATGACTGTAACACTGCAAAGAACAAAGAACAGTACAGCACGGGAAACAGGCCCTTTGGCCCTCCAAGCCTGTGCCGCTCATTGGTCCAACAAGACCATTCGTTTGTATCCCTCCATTCCCAGACTGCTCGTGTGACTATCCAGGTAAGTCTTAAACGATGCCAGCATGTCTGCCTCCACCACCCTACTTGGCAGCGCATTCCAGGCCCCCACCACCCTCTGTGTAAAAAACATCCCTCTGATATCTGAGTTATACCTCGCCCCTCTCACCTTGAGCCTGTGACCTCTCGTGATCGTCACCTCCGACCTGGGAAAAAGCTTCCCACTGTTCACCCTATCTATACCCTTCATAATTTTGTACACCTCTATTAGGTCTCCCCTCATTCTCCGTCTTTCCAGAGATAACAAGCCCAGTTTACCCAATCTCTCCTCATAGCTAAGACCCTCCATACCAGGCAACATCCTGGTAAACTTTCTCTGCACTCTCTCTAAAGCCTCCACATCCTTCTGGTAATGCGGCGACCAGAACTGGACACAGTACTCCAAATGTGGCCTAACCAGCGTTCTATACAGCTGCAACATCAGACTCCAGCTATCATACTCTATGCCCCGTCCTATAAAGGCAAGCATACCATATGCCTTCTTCATCACCTTCTCCACCACCTTCTCCACCTGTGCTGCCACCTTCAAGGATTTGTGGACTTGCACACCTAGGTCCCTCTGTGTTTCTATACTCTTGATGGCTCTGCCATTTATTGTATAACTCCCCCCTACATTATTTCTTCCAAAATGCATCACTTCACATTTATCTGGATTAAATTCCATCTGCCATTTCTCCACCCAATTTTCCAGCCTATCTATATCCTGCTATCCGCAAGTCCAGCCATCTTCGTGTCATCCGTAAACCTGCTGATAACACCAGTTACACCTTCTTCCAAATCATTTATATATATCACAAATAGCAGAGGTCCCAGTACAGAGCCCTGCGGAACACCGCTGGTCACAGACCTCCAGCCGGAAAAAGACCCTTCGACTGCTACCCTCTGTGTGTTGTGGCCAAGCCAGTTTTCTACCCATCTAGCCACCTCTCCTTGTATCCCATGAGCCTTAACCTTCTTAACCAAGCTGCCATGAGGGACTTTGTCAAATGCCTTACTGAGATCCATATGGACGACATCTACGGCCCTTCCTTCGTCAACCCTTTTTGTCACTTCCTCAAAACACTCCACCAAATTTGTAAGGCACGACCTCCCTCTTACAAAACCATGCTGTCTGTCACTAATGTGATTGTTCCGTTCTAAATGCGCATATATCCTGTCTCTAAGAATCCTCTCCGACAACTTCCCTACCATGGACGTCAAGCTCACTGGCCTATAATTTCCCGGGTTATCCCTGCTACCCTTCTTAAATAACAGTACCATATTCGCTATCCTCCAATACTCAGTGACCTCACCTGTGTCCAATGAAGAGACAAAGATTTCCGTCAGAGGCCCAGCAATTACATCTCTTGTCTCCCTGAACAGTCTAGGATAGATGCCAACAGGCCCTAGGGATTTGTCAGTTTTAATGTTACCTAAAAAACCTAACACTTCCTCCCTTGTAATGGAGATTCCCTCTAATGGGTCAACACCTCCCTCTGAGACACTCCCAGTCAACAAGTCCCTCTCCTTTGTGAATACCGATGCAAAGTATTCATTTAGGATCTCCCCTATTTCCTTGGGTTCAAAGCTTAATTCCCCTCCTTTGTCCCTGAGAGGTCCAACTTTTTCCCTGACAACTCTTTTGTTCCTAACATATGAATAAAATGCCTTAGGATTCTCCTTAATCCTGTCTGCCAAGAACATTTCGTGAGCTCTTTTTGCTCTTCTAATTCCCCGTTTGAGTTCTTTCTTACTCTCTCTGTATTCCTCCAGAGCTCCATCTGTTTTCAGTTGCCTGGACCTAACGTACGCCTCTCTTTTCTTTTTGATCAGATCCTCAATTTCCCTGGTTATCCACGGCTCTCGAATCCTACCTTTCCTATCCTTCCTTTTTACAGGCACATGCCTGTCCTGCAGCCTTATCAACTGTTCCTTAAAAGACTCCCACATGCCATACGTGGACTTACCCCCGAACAGCCTCTCCCAATCAACGGCCACCAATTCTTGCCTAATCCGGCTATAGTTAGCCTTCCCCCAATTTAGCACCCTACCCTTGGGACAACACTCGTCCTTGTCCATTACTATCCTAAAGTTAACAGAGTTGTGGTCACTATTTGCTACATGTTCCCCTACCGAAACTTTGACGACCTGACCGGACTCATTTCCCAGAACTAGATCCAGTATAGCCCCCTCTTTAGTTGGGCTATCTACATACTGTTCCAAAGAACCTTCCAGTACGCATTTTACAAATTCCTCCCCGTCCAGATCCCCAGCCCTAAGCACTTTCTAGTCTATACCAGGGAAATTGAAGTCTCCCACTACAACAACCCTATTTTTTCTGCACATATCCAGAATCTCCTGACATATCCGTTCCTCCACTTCCCGTGGGCTGTTTGGTGGCCTGTAGTATACCCCCAGCATAGTGATTGCACCTTTCCTGTTTCGGAGCTCCACCCACAGTGACTCATTACATGACCCCTCTAAATTGTCCACCCTCAGCACTGCTGTAATATGCTCCCTAACTAATACCGCTACTCCCCCATCTTTATTAGCCCCTCCTCTGTCTCGCCTAAAACACTTATACCCCGGAATATTCAGCTGCCAGTCCTGTCCTTCTTTTAACCATGTCTCCGTCACCGCAACCACTACGTTCTGCAATCTCTGTTTCCTTCTCTATGAACGGTATGTTTTCTCTGTATAGAGCGCAAGAAACAATACTTTTCACTGCATGTTAATACATGTGACAATAATAAATCAAATCAAATCAAATTTCCATCACAACATCATCTACCCTGTATATTGTAGTTCCCTTCTACTTGCTCCCTAAACTATATTGCCAATGTCATTTAAACTGTGTTTATTATTCAGATATCTCAGGAAGCTTAAGACAAGACAATCAGAGAAAATCACAGACAGGTAGGAAAATAATCTTCATTTGATTTATGATGTAGTACCTCTGACGTTACGATGTTTGCTATTAATGTTACTGCCCCTTTAAATTATAATATTGTCCCTCTGATATTTTGATGCTGTGTTTTTAATGTTGGCTCCTCAGGGAATGAAGAAGTATGGGGAGCAGGTAAGAAGTTGAGTTGAGGCAGAAGGTCAGGCATGATCATGCTGAAAGGCAGAGCAGGCCTGAGGGGCTGTATGGTCTACTCTTGCTCCTATAGGTCTGGTATTATATTCTTATGTTGCTATGGTGCTTCCATTTTCCAAAAGCTTTCAATCTTATTTCCCCTTTAAACAGTTTGACAAGTTTTGAGCATCTTTAAAAACACAAAATACATTAGTAAGGTGACCAAATGGTCCAGTAAAACCAGGTGATGTATTAAATATGGCCACATACCTGAATACCACAACGTTGTCCCGTGCACCAACTGTTATATCAAGGAGCCCATCTGCATCCACATCTGATGTGCCACCTATTGATTGTCCAAAGTATTGCAGCCCAGGCACAACATCCTTCCCCCTTATTCGCTAAATAATTTAAAGATTAAGAAGTGCATCAGGAGAGACAATTGTGACACTACTGTGCCTTTAAGAAATGTATTTTAATCATGTTCTCTGCACAAGTTTTTTCAAGCATGAATGGCCTTTTGCTTTTGGCACCAAATGATCTGTGAACCAGCATCTTTTATTGATGCTGAAGCAATAATGGGCATCTTGTTTATTTCTAATCTGGGCCTAATGCAGTGTCCTGGAGTTTTATGATCCTTTTTGAATTGTTAGGGGAAGAATAATTGACAGATCAGGTGGTACATTGGGACAGTTATTTTTTCACAGGGGAAACAAAGGGTTAGTTTCAGTTTGTGAGAAGCTGTTTGGACTCCAGGCTGAAAGCAGTGTTTTTGTCTCTCTCCCTGATATTGGAAATTCTGCTTTCTGTAAGGTGCAGCTAGAAGCTAAAGGCAAGCAGTATCTCTGTGTGTCTCAAGGTGGGAAAAAAGTTCCAGGGCTGAGAAGGCCTCAGCATTTTCCATTCAACATCCAAAGGATGAATCCACAGCAGGAATTAGAGAGCTGCAAGATCCAGCATCACGTGAGTTGCTTTCTGTGCTAAGCATAGAGCAGAGTGTATGTTTGTTGGGATGTTTGTTTGGAACAATATATTTGGCTGTTAAGGTTTATATATCATTTTTTTCTTGTTTGTAATTGGTAAAAGTTATTGCTAATTGTCTTATTATATGTTAACTGTATTCTTAAATAAACTTTGTTTGATAAAAGCTCCCTAGTGGGTCACTTGAATCATACCTGGAGTGAAACATCTTATGCTTTCCCGTGCCAAATTCAAAGTGCACAACTTATGGCATAGGCTGACTTCATAAAACACCTTGGAGTTTTTGGCCTGGATTATAATACAATAGGAGGAATTTTCCATCCCGTCCGCCACTGGAATTGTTGTAGATAGGGTGTGGTTCATGCAAAGGTCCATTGACCTCAGGTGGAACTTTCCTTGGGTGGAGTTTTGGGGTGAGCGCAGCCAGGAAATCCCACCCAATGAATTGGATATTTCCTTAAAATTTGCTTGTCTTGATTTTACATTATCATTTATAGAATATACAAACTCTATCTTAGGGTAGACTTTAAACCCATTTGCAATAGGAATTGTAACTTTACAACATAGTTTTCTTTTGAAATGTCTCTTAATTCAAGTAAAAACAGAATGTCCTGGATGTGGTGGATCATACTGTGCTGAATCTTCCTGACCCACCTGGAAATGCTTGGCAGGTGGGGGAACTTAATTTTGTGGGACTCAAAAATCAATTCCCCAACAACCGGATGAACATTTCAATTAAGTTCTGGGAACTTTAAAGGTGATTCAATGGTCCCAACAATCAGTTTCGCATTTGCATATAGACGGACAAACATACATTCAAAGTAGGAGCAGGAGTAGGCCATTTGGTGCCTCAAGCCTGCTCCATCATTCAATAAGATCATGGCTGATCTGATTGCAACTATAACCCACATTCCCACTTGCCCCAATAATCTTTCATCCCCTTGTTAATGAAGAATCGACCTAACTGTGCCTTAAAAATATTTAAAGACTCTGGGGAAGTCTTACCATAAAGTGGTAGTGTTGGTTCTAATGATAAAAATGGCGTGTTTCTCCCCAGAGAAGCACACCAGTGTTCTTTCCACATCTTACCTTTTCCAGTAATTTATGCCAATTCTGGAGTAGGCTGCATGAGCAATAACTTCCACTGCAACCTCTGTCCAGGCTGCCTTGGTGAGGTGGGAAGGCCTCTCTGGGAAACAGGACCTCCTGCCTTTTCTGGACAAGTCTGGAGAAGAATGTGCAGAAGGCATTGCTGGCCACATATTTTCTATTCTGTGACATTCTGTTATCTGAAATAGGTCTCTCCCTCTGGAAGGACAGCCAGGCTAATGCTCTTGGCCTGCAGTTAGTGAATGACTGCCCAGGTAACTTTTACATATGGCACGAGGAACTTTGACCCTATGAGGCAAAGGCAAGAATGGTGACCTCCTGCCCTCTGCCACTGCAAGATACACCATGCTCCTCACACATAATGATAAGGAACATGTAATTAAAGGGGAGAGGGGGGAAAGTTCAAAGGAGATCTGAAGGGCAAGTTTTTTACACAGAGTGTAGTAGGTGTCTGGAACATGCTGTCAGGGTGCTGGTGGAACCAGACAAGATAGGGGCATTTAAGGGGCTTTTAGGTAAGCACATGAATATGCAAGGAATAAAGGGCAGGCCCAAGGGCAGGCAGAAGGGATTAATTTAATTTGGCGTCATGTTTGGCACATCATGGGCCGAAGGACCTGTTCCTGTGCTGTACTGTTCTATGTTCTTTTGTTTAGTCAGAAAAGTGCAATGTGTGGACATTCTCCTTCTATCTGCAAATGGCAGGGCCCTGTGTGTGAATATATGTACCTCACAGCATGCAGAAGTGAGCCACACTGTGAGCCTGACGAATAATCTTAGATTGATTGTCAGTGTAATTCTTAACACAATCAGAATGATTTAGCAAGTGCTGTCCAATTGTAGAAACACGCCTAGGGGGTGATTCTCCCATCCCGACACGTTAATGTTTTAGCGGGTCGGGCTGGGAGAATCGAGTGTGTACCAAATTGAAGGATTCGCGCATGCGTTCCCGACCCGGATATCTGGCTCGGTCGGGACAACGCTGGAAACCGGCAGGTCAAGCAGGTAAGTCATTTTAATCTTATTTACTGTTATTTAAATGTCATTATTGGGCCTGGGACTGAATTCTCCGGGCTCAATAACAACTTGCACCCAAACGGTACAGTTTCACTCCGGTGGCATTCAGACTAGCTCCCCACTTTCTATGAACTAGCGAGAAACCCCGCTGGAGTGAAGGGGGGGAACAATCGGGGCCCCCCAGGGGGGTCGGGTGGTGGGAGGTGGTGCCCCCTGGGCATGGGCACCCTGGCAGTGCCAGCCTGTGCCCCCTGGCACTGCCCAAGGGGCAAAGTGCCCATGCCCAAGAGGCACCTTGGCACTGACCACCAGGCATGGGACAGTGCCGGGGGCGTGGCCTAGGGGTGGTCGATGGGGATATGGGGATTGGGTGTCCTGCTGCCACTCTGCATTGCGATCGGTCGGGGCTGGAGGGAAGCCAGTGAATGGGGCGGCCTGGGGGGATGGTGGTCTGCCAGGGGCGGGGGAGGGGGTCTGCCACCCATGGTGGTGGGGCGGGGGGGGGGGGGGGGGGGGTGGCGGGGGGGGAGGGGGGCGGGGGGGTAGGGGTGTAATCTGCCGGGGTGCGGGGGATCTTCACTGCTGGGGGAATGGCTGGAGATCAGGGCACACTGGGACGGGTTGGCCCAGGAATGGTCATGAGGGCTGCGATTGGGCCGTGGGGGTATCAAGAGGGGCAACACTGTGAGGGTCCCGGGTTGGCCAGCAATTGAGCTGGCCAGGAAACTGCAGGCTGATAGATTGGGGCCACTGTGCATGCGCAGAGTTCCGGAACTGTCACACTCTGGTGTGAATACGCCACGCCCCCCTGAGCTTTTAATGATATTCACAATGGTGACATCTGCATTACACAGAGTGTGGGAGATTCGAGTCTGAACTCCCACTGAAAAAATCTGAAACAATCATGAATTACACCAGTTTTCCCGTACATTCAGCACTTTTTTGGGAGAATCTTTTGAGGAAGAGAGGGTGTCACAGGCTGATAGGCTGGAGGAAGTAGATGTTCGGTGGGAAGATGTACTCGCAATTTTGAATAAACTGAAAGTTGATACGTCTCCTGGGCCTGATGAAATATATCCTAGGATTCTTTGGGAGGCAAGGGATGAGATTGCAGAGCCTTTGGCTTTGATCTTTGGGTCCTCGCTGTCCACGGGGATGGTGCCAGAGGACTGGAGAGTGGCGAATGTTGTTCCTCTGTTTAAGAAAGGGAATAGAAATGACCCTGGTAATTATAGGCCGGTTAGTCTTACTTCGGTGGTCGGTAAGTTGATGGAAAAGGTCCTTAGGGATAGGATTTATGACCATTTAGAAAGATGCAGCTTAATGCGGGATAGTCAGCACGGATTTGTGAAGGGCAAGTCTTGCCTCACAAATTTGATAGAATTTTTTGAGGAGGTAACTAAGTGTGTAGATGAAGGTAGTGCAGTTGATGTCATATACATGGATATTAGTAAGGCGTTTGATAAAGTCCCCCAGGGTCAGGTTATGAAGAAAGTAAGGATGTGTGGGATAGGGGAAAGTTTGGCCGATTGGATAGGCAACTGGCTACCTAACAGAAGACAACAAAGAACAAAGAACAGTACAGCACAGGAAACAGGCCCTTCGGCCCTCCAAGCCTGTGCCGCTCCTTGGTCCAACTAGACCAAGCGTTTGTATCCCTCCATTCCCAGGCTGCTTATGTGACTATCCAGGTAAGTCTTAAACGATGTCAGTGTGCCAGCCTCCACCACCCTACTTGGCAGCGCATTCCAGGCCCCCACCACCCTCTGTGTAAAAAACGTCCCTCTGATGTCTGAGTTATACTTCGCCCCTCTCAGCTTGAGCCCGTGACCCCTCGTGATCGTCACCTCCGACCTGGGAAAAAGCTTCCCACTGTTCACCCTATCTATACCCTTCATAATCTTGTACACCTCTATTAGATCTCCCCTCATTCTCCGTCTTTCCAAGGAGAACAACCCCAGTCTACCCAATCTCTCCTCATAGCTAAGACCCTCCATACCAGGCAACATCCTGGTAAACTTTCTCTGCACTCTCTCCAATGCCTCCACGTCCTTCTGGTAGTGCGGCGACCAGAACTGGACGCAGTACTCCAAATGTGGCCTAACCAGCGTTCTATACAGCTGCATCATCAGACTCCAGCTTTTATACTCTATACCCCGTCCTATAAAGGCAAGCATACCATATGCCTTCTTCACCAACTTCTCCACCTGTGTTGCCACCTTCAAGGATTTGTGGACTTGCACACCGAGGTCCCTCTGTGTTTCTATACTCCTGATGACTCTGCCATTTATTCTATAACTCCTCCCTACATTATTTCTTCCAAAATGCATCACTTCGCATTTATCCGGATTAAACTCCATCTGCCACCTCTCCGCACAATTTTCCAGCCTATCTATATCCTGCTGTATTGCCCGACAATGCTCTTCGCTATCCGCAATTCCAGCCATCTTCGTGTCATCCGCAAACTTGCTGATTACACCAGTTACACCTTCTTCCAAATCATTTATATATATCACAAATAGCAGAGGTCCCAGTACAGAGCCCTGCGGAACACCACTGGTCACAGACCTCCAGCCGGAAAAAGACCCTTCGACCACTACCCTCTGTCTCCTATGGCCAAGCCAGTTCTCCACCCATCTAGCCACTTCTCCTTGTATCCCATGAGCCTTAACCTTCTTAACCAACCTGCCATGTGGGACTTTGTCAAATGCCTTACTGAAATCCATATAGACGACATCCACAGCCCTTCCTTCATCAACCGTTTTTGTCACTTCCTCAAAAAACTCCACCAAATTTGTAAGGCACGACCTCCCTCTTACAAAACCATGCTGTCTGTCACTAATGAGATTGTTCCGTTCTAAATGCACATACATCCTGTCTCTAAGAATCCTCTCCAACAACTTCCCTACCACGGACGTCAAGCTCACCGGCCTATAATTTCCTGGGTTATCCCTGCTACCCTTCTTAAACAACGGGACCACATTCGCTATCCTCCAATCCTCAGGGACCTTACCCGTGAACAAAGAAGCGACAAAGATTTCCGTCAGAGGGTGGTGGTGGATGGAAAATTTTCGGACTGGTAACCGGTTACCAGCGGAGTGCCACAGGGATCAGTGCTGGGTCCTCTGCTCTTTGTAATTTTTATAAATGACTTGGAGGAGGGGGCTGAAGGGTGGATCAGTAAATTTGCTGATGACACCAAGATTGGTGGAGTAGTGGATGAGGTGGAGGGCTGTTGTAGGCTGCAAAGAGATATAGATAGGATGCAGAGCTGGGCTGAAAAATGACAAATGGAGTTTAACCCTGACAAATGCGAGGTGATTCATTTTGGTAGGACAAATTTAAATGTGGATTACAGGGTCAAAGGTAGGGTTCTGAAGAATGTGGAGGAACAGAGAGATCTTGGGGTTCATATCCATAGATCTCTGAAGGTTGCCACTCAAGTGGATAGAGCCGTGAAGAAGGCCTATAGTGTGTTGGCATTCATTAACAGGGGGTTGGAGTTTAAGAGCCGTGGGGTTATGCTGCAACTGTACAGGACCTTGGTGAGACCACATTTGGAATATTGTGTGCAGCTCTGGTCACCTCACTACAAGAAGGATGTGGAGACACTGGAAAGAGTGCAAAGGAGATTTACCAGGATGCTGCCTGGTTTGGAGGGTAGGTCTTATGAGGAAAGGTTGAGGGAACTTGGGCTTTTCTCTTTGGAGCGGAGGAGGTTGAGAGGAGACTTGATAGAGGTTTATAAGATGATGAGGGGGATAGATAGAGTGAACGTTCAAAGACTATTTCCTTGGATGAATGGAGCGGTAACTAGGGGGCATAACTATAGGGTTCATGGTGGGAGATATAGGAAGGATGTCCGAGGTAGGTTTTTTACTCAGAGAGTGGTTGGGGTGTGGAATGGACTGCCTGCAGGGATAGTGGAGTCAGAAACTTTAAGAACATTTAAGAAGCTATTGGATAGGCACATGGAGTACTGCGGGATGATAGGGAGGAAATAGCTTGATCTGGGTTTCAGACAAAGCTCAGCACAACATCGTAGGCTGAAGGGCCTGTTCTGTGCTGTACTGTTCTATGTTCTATGTTCTAATCGTCCCCCAAATGCTTGAAACTATGTTTTGAGCCACAGAAGAACAGAATCATAGAATCATAGCATCACACAGTGCAGAATTAATATATAATGTGAACAGTTGGGGTCTCAGCACAGATCCCTGCGGAACCCCACTCGTCACTGACTGCCAATCAGAAAAAGACCCATTTATGCCAACTCTTTGCTTCCTATCTGCCAACCAGCTTTCTATCCATCTCAAGACTTTAGCTGCAATCTCATGTGCTTTAACTTTACATAGTAGTCTGTTATGTGAGATCTTGTCGAAAGCCTTCTGAAAGTCTAAATAAACCACATCCACTGGTTCTCCTCGGTCAACTCTACTAGTTACATTCTCAAAAAATTCCAATAGATTTGTCAAACATGATTTCACCTTTGTGCTGGACCTCATACTGGGGAATGAAGCCGGACAGGTGGTTGATGTGTTGGTGGGGGAGCATTTTGGTGATAGCGACCACAACATGGTCCAATTCAAATTTGTTATGGACAAAGAAATTGACAAGTTGCAGAAAAATGTTTTTGATTGGGGGAGAATAGATTTTAACAAAATTAGGCAGGATCTGGCCAAGGTAGACTGGAGCGAGTTACTTGTGGGGAAATCTACAGAAGAGCAGTGGGGGGTGTTCAAAGATGAAATGGGGAGGGTACAGACCCAACATGTTCCCTCTAGGGTAATAGGAAGGTGTAATAAGCCCAGAGAACCATGGATGACCAGAGACATTCAGGATACAATGAGAAGGTAAAGACGGGCTTTTAACAAGTATAAGGGAGTAAGTCTGCAGAGATATTAGTGGAGTGCAGAAGTGCAGAATGGAGCATAACAAATCAATTTGGAGAGCAAAGAGGGGATAGAACATAGAACATAGAACAGTACAGCACAGAACAGGCCCTTCAGCCCACGATGTCGTGCCAAGCTTTATCTGAAACCAAGATCAAGCTATCCCACTCTCTATCATCCTGGTGTGCTCCATGTGCCTATCCAATAACCACTTAAATGTTCCTAAAGTGTCTGACTCCACTATCACTGCAGGCACTCCATTCCACACCCCAACCACTCTCTGCGTAAAGAACCTACCTCTGATATCCTTCCTATATCTCCCACCACGAACCATACAGTTATGCCCCCTTGTAATAGCTCCATCCACCCGAGGAAATAGTCTTTGAACGTTCACTCTATCTATCCCCTTCATCATTTTATAAACCTCTATTAAGTCTCCCCTCAGCCTCCTCCGCTCCAGAGACAACAGCCCTAGCTCCCACAACTTTTCCTCATAAGACCTACCCTCCAAACCAGGCAGCATCCTGGTAAATCTCCTCTGCACTCTTTCCAGTGCTTCCACATCCTTCTTATAGTGAGGTGACCAGAACTGCACACAATATTCCAAATGTGGTCTCACCAAGGTCCTGTACAGTTGCAGCATAACCCCACGGCTCTTAAACTCCAACCCCCTGTTAATAAAAGCTAACACACTATAGGCCTTCTTCACAGCTCTATCCACTTGAGTGGCAACCTTTAGAGATCTGTGGATATGGACCCCAAGATCTCTCTGTTCCTCCACAGTCTTCAGAACCCTACCTTTGACCCTGTAATCCACATTTAAATTTGTCCTACCAAAATGAATCACCTCACATTTATCAGGGTTAAACTCCATTTGCCATTTTTCAGCCCAGCTTTGCATCCTATCTATGTCTCTTTGCAGCCGACAACAGCCCTCCACCTCATCCACTACTCCACCAATCTTGGTGTCATCAGCAAATTTACTGATCCACCATTCAGCCCCCTCCTCTAGAACAAAGAACAAAGAACAAAGAACAGTACAGCACAGGAAACAGGCCCTTCGGCCCTCCAAGCCTGTGCCGCTCCTTGGTCCAACTAGACCAATCGTTTGTATCCCTCCATTCCCAGGCTGCTCATGTGACTATCCAGGTAGGTCTTAAACGATGTCAGTGTGCCTGCCTCCACCACCCTACTTGGCAGCGCATTCCAGGCCCCCACCACCCTCTGTGTAAAAAACGTCCCTCTGATGTCTGAGTTATACTTCGCCCCTCTCAGCTTGAGCCCGTGACCCCTCGTGATCGTCACCTCCGACCTGGGAAAAAGCTTCCCACTGTTCACCCTATCTATACCCTTCATAATCTTGTATACCTCTATTAGATCTCCCCTCATTCTCCGTCTTTCCAAGGAGAACAACCCCAGTCTACCCAATCTCTCCTCATAGCTAAGACCCTCCATACCAGGCAACATCCTGGTAAACCTTCTCTGCACTCTCTCCAATGCCTCCACGTCCTTCTGGTAGTGCGGCGACCAGAACTGGACGCAGTACTCCAAATGTGGCCTAACCAGCGTTCTATACAGCTGCATCATCAGACTCCAGCTTTTATACTCTATAGCCCGTCCTATAAAGGCAAGCATACCATATGCCTTCTTCACCACCTTCTCCACCTGTGTTGCCACCTTCAAGGATTTGTGGACTTGCACACCTAGGTCCCTCTGTGTTTCTATACTCCTGATGACTCTGCCATTTATTGTATAACTCCTCCCTACATTATTTCTTCCAAAATGCATCACTTCGCATTTATCCGGATTAAATTTCATCTGCCACCTCTCCACACAATTTTCCAGCGTATCTATATCCTGCTGTATTGCCCGACAATGCTCTTCGCTATCCGCAATTCCAGCCATCTTCGTGTCATCCGCAAACTTGCTGATTACACCAGTTACACCTTCTTCCAAATCATTTATCTATATCACAAATAGCAGAGGTCCTAGTACAGAGCCCTGCGGAACACCACTGGTCACAGACCTCCAGCCGGAAAAAGACCCTTCGACCACTACCCTCTGTCTCCTATGGCCAAGCCAGTTCTCCACCCATCGAGCCACTTCTCCTTGTATCCCATGAGCCTTAACCTTCTTAACCAACCTGCCATGTGGGACTTTGTCAAATGCCTTACTGAAATCCATATAGACGACATCCACGGCCCTTCCTTCATCAACCGTTTTTGTCACTTCCTCAAAAAACTCCACCAAATTTGTAAGGCACGACCTCCCTCTTACAAAACCATGCTGTCTGTCACTAATGAGATTGTTCCGTTCTAAATGCACATACATCCTGTCTCTAAGAATCCTCTCCAACAACTTCCCTACCACGGACGTCAAGCTCACCGGCCTATAATTTCCTGGGTTATCCCTGCTACCCTTCTTAAACAACGGGACCACATTCGCTATCCTCCAATCCTCAGGGACCTCACCCGTGTCCAAAGAAGCGACAAAGATTTCCGTCAGAGGCCCAGCAATTTCACCTCTCGTCTCCCTGAGCAGTCGAGGATAGATGCCATCAGGCCCTGGGGCTTTGTCAGTTTTAATGTTCCCTAAAAGTTCTCTAAGTCATTAATAAAAATCACAAAGAGCAGAGGACCAAGCACTGATTCCTGTGGCACTCCGCTAGCAACCTGCCTCCAATCCGAAAATTTTCCATCCACCACCACCCTCTGTCTTTGATCAGACAGCCAGTTACCTATCCAATCGGCCAACTTTCTCTCTATCCCACACCTCCTCACTTTCATCATAAGCCGACCATGGGGACCTTGTCAAACGCCTTACTAAAATCCATGTATATGACATCAACTGCCCTACCTTCATCAACACACTTAGTTACCTCCTCAAAAAATTCTATCAAATTTGTGAGGCACGACATGCCCTTCACGAATCCGTGCTGACTATCCCGGATTAATCCGTATCTTTCTAAATGGTCGTAAATCCCATCCCTCAGGACCTTTTCCATCAATTTACCAACCACCGAAGTAAGACTAACCGGCCTATAATTACCAGGGTCATTTCTATTCCCTTTCTTAAACAGAGGAACAACATTCGCCACTCTCCAGTCCTCTGGCACCATCCCCGTGGACAGTGAGGACCCAAAGATCAAAGCCAAAGGCTCTGCAATCTCATCCCTTGCCTCCCAAAGAATCCTAGGATATATTTCATCAGGCCCAGGAGACTTATCGACCTTCAGTTTATTCAAAACTGCCAGGACATCCTCCCTCCGAACATCTATTTCCTCCAGCCTATTAGCCTGTAACACCTTCTCTTCCTCAAAAACATGGTCCCTCTCCTTGGTGAACACTGAAGAAAAGTATTCATTCATCACCTCGCCTATCTCTACTGACTCCATACACAAGTTGGGCACGGTAGCACAGTGGTTAGCACTGCTGCTTCACAGCTCCAGGGTCCTGGGTTCGATGCTCGGGTCACTGTCTGTGTGGAGTTTGCACATTCTCCTCGTGTCTGCGTGGGTTTCCTCCGGGTGCTCCGGTTTCCCCCCACAGTCCAAAGATGTGCGGGTTAGGTTGATTGGCCAGGTTAAAAATTGCACCTTAGAGTCCTGAGATGCGTAGGTTGGAGGGATTAGCGGGTAAATATGTGGGGGTAGGGCCTGGGTGGGATTGTGGTCGGTGCAGACTCGATGGGCCGAATGGCCTCCTTCTGCACTATAGGGTTTCTATGATTTCTATGAAGTTCCCACTACTGTCCTTGACCGGCCCTAACCTCACCCTGGTCATTCTTTTATTCCTCACATAAGAGTAAAAAGCCTTGGGGTTTTCCTTGATCCGATCCGCCAAGGACTTCTCATGTCCCCTCCTAGCTCTCCTAAGCCCCTTTTTCAGCTCGTTCCTTGCTAACTTGTAACCCTCAATCGAGCCATCTGAACCTTGTTTCCTCATCCCTACATAAGCTTCCCTCTTCCTTTTCACAAGACATTCCACCTCTTTCGTGAACCATGGTTCCCTCACTCGGCCATTTCCTCCCTGCCTGACAGGGACAGACCTATCAAGGACACCCAGTATTTGTTCCTTGAAAAAGTTCCACTTTTCGTTAGTGCCTTTACTTGACAGTTTCTGTTCCCATCTTATGCCCCCTAATTCTTGCCTAATCGCATCATAATTACCTCTCCCCCAATTGTAAACCTTGCCCTGCTGTACGGCCCTATTCCTTCCCATGTGAGAAAGCTCTGGTGATAAAAGTAGGGAAAATCCAAAGATATTCTATAAGTGTATCAATGGGAAGACGATAACCAGGATAAGAGGATAAGCGGGTGGCACGGTAGCACAGTGGTTAGCACTGCTGCTTCGCAGCTCCAGGGACCTGGGTTCAATTCCCGGCTTGGGTCACTGTCTGTGTGGAGTTTGCACGTTTTCCTCGTGTCTGCGTGGGTTTCCTCCGGGTGCTCTGGTTTCCTCCCACAGTCAAAAGATGTGCGGGTTAAGTTGATTGGCCATGCAAAAATTGCCCTTAGTGTCCTGGGATGTGTAGGTTAGAGGGATTAGTGGGTAAATATGTAGGGATATGGGGGTCGGGCCTGGGTGGGATTGTGGTCGGTGCAGACTCGATGGGCTGAATGGCCTCTTTCTGTGCTGTAGGGTTTCTATGATTCTATGAACCAGGGAAAGAGTAGGGCCCCTTAGGGACCAAGGGGGAAATCTGTGGGTGGAGGCAGAGGACATTGATCGAGTGTTAAACAAATATTTCACACCCGTCTTCACCCACGAGAATGAGGAGGTAGTTATGGAACTCAGGGAGAGAGACTGTGAAGTTCTAGAGCAAATTGTCATTGGGATTGACAACGTATTATAGGTATTGGCGGGCTTAAAAGTGGACAAATCTCCATGTCCGAATGAATTGTGTCGGCGGCTGTTGTGGGAGGCGAGGGAGGAAATTGCAGGAGCTCTGACCTAAATTTTTAATTCCTCCCTGGCGACTGGGGAGGTACCAGAGGATTGGATAACAGCTAATGTGGTTCCACTATTTAAGAAAGGTTGTAGAGACAAGCCAGGGAACTACAGACCAGTAAGTCTCACATCTGTGGTTTGGAAATGACAGGAGAAGATTCTGAAGGAGAGAGTCTATCTCCATTTGGAGAGGCAAGATTTGATCGGGGATAGTCAGCATGGTTTTGTCAGAAGGAGGCCATGCCTAACACATTTGATTGAATTTTTTGAGCATGTGACCAAGTGTGTGGATGAGGGTAGTGCGGTTGATGTAGTTTACATGGATTTCAGCAAAGCCTTTGACAAAGTCCCACATGGGAGACTTATTAAGAAGGCTAATGCACATGGGATACAGGGTGATCTGACAAGGTGGATTCATAATTCACTTAGCGGTAGGAGACCATAAGACAATAAGACATAGGAGCAGAATTAGGTCATTCGATCCATCGAGTCTGCTCCATCATTCAACTACGGCTGATATTTTTCTCATCCCCATTCTCCTGCCTTTTGCCCATAACCCCTTGATCCCTTTGTCAATCAAGAACCTATCTATCCCTGTCTTAAAAACACTCCGTGACCTGACCTCCACAGCCTTCTGCGGCAAAGTGTTCCACAGATTCAACCCTCTCTGGCTGAAGAAATTCCTCCTCATCTCTGTTTTAAAGGATCGTCCCTTCAGCCTGAGATTGTGCCCTCTGGTTCTAGTTTTTCCTACTAGTGAAAACATCCTTTCCACGTCCACTCTATCCAGGCCTCGCAGTATACTGTAAGTTTCAATAAGATCCCCCCTCATCCTTCTAAACTCCAATGGGTACAGACACAGAGTCTTCAACCGTTCCTCATACAACAAGCTCTTCATTCCAGGGATCATTCTTGTGAACAGAGGGTGGTGACAGACGGCTGCTATAGTGACTGGAGGCCAGTGACCAGTGGTGTAGCACAGGGATCTGTGCTGGGCCCCCTACTATTCATCATTTATATAAATGACATAGATGACTATGTGGGGGTAGGATCAGTTAGTTTGCTGATGACACAAAGATTGGCCAGGTGGTTAATAGTGAGGTTGAGTGTCTTGGGTTACAGGAAGATATAGACAAGTGACAGATGGAATTTAACCCTGAAAAGTGTGAGGTGACGCACTTTGGAAAGAATATTTGACAAGGACGTATACTATGAAAGGTCTGACACTGGGAAGTTCCGAAGAACAAAGGAACCTTGGCGTGTTTGTCCATAGATCTCTGAAGGCAGAAAGGAAGGTTAATAAGGTGGTGAAAAAGGCATATGGCACAATTGCCTTTATCAATCAGAGTATAGATTACAAAAGCAGAGAGGTCATGATGGAGTTGTATAGAACTTTGGTGAGGCCACAGCTGGAGTGCTGAGTGCAGTTCTGGTCACCACATTATAGGAAGGACATGAACGCACTGCAGGGGGTGCAGAGGAGATTCACCAGGATGCTGCCTGGGATGGAGCATTTAAGTTATGAAGAGAAGCTGGATAGGCTTGGGTTGTTTTCTCTGGAGCAGAGAAGACTGAGGGGTGACCTGATAGAGGTGTTTATGAGGGGCATGGACAAAGTGGATAGGGAGCAGTGTTCCCCTTAGTGGAAGTGCCAGATATGAGGGGACACAAGTTAAAAGTGAGAGGTGGGAGGTTTAATTTCCCAAACATAGATTGGAATATCCCGAGGGTAAGAGGATTGGATGGGGAGGAGTTCGTTAGGTGTGTTCAGGAGGGTTTCCTGACACAGCATGTGGACAAGCCTACAAGAGGAGAGGCTGTACTTGATCTGATACTGACCAATGAGCCTGGACAGGTGTCAGATCTCTCAGTGGGAGAGCATCTTGGGGATAGCGATCATAACTCTATCTCCTTTATGCTTGCATTGGAAAAAGAGAGCATCAGGCAAGCTAGGAAAGCGTTTATATGGAGTAAGGGGAAATATGAAGACAGAAAGCAGCAAATTAGAGGAGTAAATTGGAAGGAGGTATTCTCGGGGAAATCTGCAGAAGAGAGGTGGCAGTTTTTCAAGGAATGTCTGTCGAGGGTTCCACAGGACAATGTTCCGAGCAGACAGAGAGGAATTGGTAGGTTAAAGGAACCGTGGTGCACAAAAGCTGTGCAGGACCTAGTCGAGAAGAACTAGCCTGGTGATGAGCCTGGTGGAGTTCTTCGAAAATGTGACTAAACACATTGACGAAGGGAAAGCAATAGATGTGGTTTATATGCATTTTAGCAAGGTGTTCGATAAGGTCCCCCATGCAAGGCTTCTAGAAAAAGTGAGAGGGCATGGGATCCAAGGGGCTGCTGCCCTGTGGATCCAGAACTGGCTTGCCCAAAGGAGGCAGAGAGTGTGTATAGATGGGTCTTTTTCTAATTGGAGGTCGGTCACCAGTGGTGTGCCCCAGGGATCTGTTCTGGGACCCTTGCTGTTTGTCATTTTCATAAATGACCTGGATGAGGAAGTGGAGGCTTTTGGGTTGGTAAGTTTGCCGACGACATGAAGGTTGGTGGGGTTGTGGATAGTCTGGAGGGATGTCAGAAGTTACAGAGGGACATAGATAGGATGCAAGACTGGGCGGAGAAGTGACAGATGGACTTCAACCCAGATAAATGCGTAGTGGTCCATTTTGGCAGGTCAAGTGGGATGAAGGAGTACAATATTAAGGGAAAGACTCTTAGTACTGTGGAGGATCAGAAGGACCTTGGGGTCCGGGTCCATAGGACTCTAAAATCGGCCCCGCAGGTGGAGGAGGTGGTTAAGAAGGCGTATGGTGTGCTGGCCTTTATCAATTGAGGGATTGAGTTTAGGAGTCCGGGGATAATGATGCAGCTGTATAAGACCCTCGTCAGACCCCACTTGGAGTACTGTGCTCAATTCTGGTCGCCTCATTACAGGAAGGATATGGAAAAGATTGAAAGGGTGCAGAGGCGATTTTCAAGGATGTTGCCTGGATTGAGTGGCATGCCTTATGAGGATAGGCTGAGGGAGCTCAGTCTTTTCTCCTTGGAGAGACGTAGGATGAGAGGAGACCAAATAGAGGTATATAAGATGTTGAGAGGCATAGATCGGGTGAACTCTCAGAGGCTTTTTCCCAGGGTGGAAATGGCTGCTACGAGAGGACACAGGTTTAAGGTGCTGGGGTGTAGGTACAGGGGAAATGTTAGGGGGAAGTTTTTCACACAGAGGGTGGTGGGCGAGTGGAATCGGCTGCCGTTAGTGGTGGTGGAGGCAAACTCAATAGGGTCTTTTAAGAAACTCCTGGATGAGTACATGGGACTTAATAGGATGGAGGGTTATAAGTAGGCCTAAAAGGTAGGGATATGTTCAGCACAACTTGTGGGGCCGAAGGGCCTGTTTTGTGCTGTAGTTTTCTATGTTTCTATGTTTAGGGGGGATTTGAGGAAAACCTTTTTACTCAGAGGGTGGTGACGGTCTGGAATGCACTGCCTGGGAGGGTGGTGGAGGTGGGATGTCTCACATCCTTCAAAAAGTACCTGGATGAAAATACTTGGCACGCCATAACATTCAAGGCTATGGGCCAAGTGCTGGCAAGTGGGATTAGGTGGGCAGGTCAGGGCATTTCATGCGTCAATGCAAACTTGATGGGCCAAAGGGCCTCTTCTGCACTGTAGTATTCTATGACTTTGTCTGATTATATCACTGCCTTCTAAATGCTGAGTAATGAAATCCTTGATAACGGACTCTAACAACTTTCCAGTACCGACGTTAGGCTCACTGGTCTATAGTTCCCTGTTTTCTCTCTAGCTCTCTTTTAGAATAGTGGGCTTACATTAGCTACCCTCATTAGCTAGGAACTATTCCAGATTCCAGATTCCAAAGAATTTTGGAAGATGACCACCTATGGATCTACTATTTCCAGGGCCACCTCCTTAAATACTCTGGGATGAAGGTTATCAGGACCTGGAGATTAATCCATCTTCAATCCCATCAATTTCCCCAAAACCATTTCTCTACTAATGCTGATTTCCTTCACCTCCTCACTAAAACTTGTTCCTTTCAGAACATCTGGTACATGTCACAAAGGAAGACAGAAGCAAAGTGTGAATTTAGTTCCTCGGCCATTTCTTTATTCCCCATTATGAATTCTCCCGTTTCTGACTGTAAGGAGCCGAAATTTTCTTTTTGTTAATCTTTTTATCTTTACATACCAATAGAAATCAATAAGAGGAGACCCAGCAGAGAACCCTGTGATCCCCAGCTTCCACCTACTTAAAACAGCCTTCTGTCATCACTGTGACGATACTGTGCCTTTAAGAAATGTATTTTAATCAAGTTTCTCAGCAGGATGTTTCTATCAGGCTCTGGAATTTGTCGGCACCATATTATCTGTGGCTGGTGTCCTGTATTGTTACCGAGGCAGTGTAATTGAAGCAATGTGGATTTTAATCCTCACTAATGCGGTGATATGTGATTTGAATGTGTCCCCTCGGATTGCTGAGTGGCATTTGATTGAGATTGATGGACTGGTCAGGTGATATGCCTGGGGACGCTTTTCCCACAGAGCACTCTAGTTTTTACTTTTGCTGCCAGAAGTTGGTGGAAGAAGGCAATGTCTCTCTGTTTCTTTGTCTCTCTCTCTTTCTCTCTCTCCAGAGGCATTCTGAGCTTACCCCATATTGCATAGGCACAGGCCTGATGGAATCATCCAAAGGCAAAAAGTGACAGTGCCAACATCTCAGCATACTATCTGGAAGTCCAGTGCTGGAAACTCCCAAAAGATCAGGGCATTGTCATTTGCATAAGCCTCCAAAGCTGCTGGGGGCATGCCTAACATTTTAAAGTAGGTTATATTTTGTAGGTGGAATCCCTCTTTCACACAATTTTATTTTAGTCTAATCAGGACCTTAAAGAAATCAACCTCACTCAGAAGTCATGAGGTCCAACCTCTAAAGGCAAATAAATCTGTTGCTGCACTACACTTAATATATAGGAGCAGAATTAGGCCATTCGGCCCATCTGGTCTATTCTGCCATTCAATTGTGCAATTATATATTTGTCAAAGATGCTTTAGGAAAGATAGAACAGGGGGTAAGAGAGGAGGGGGAGTTGCGTTTTTGACGGGGGAGCCTCAGAGAATTGATCCAACATTCAAAGGACCAATTCACATAGATGTTAAAAGCTGCAAATCCAGCATCTTGTGAGCATACTTGCTTTTTGTGCTCAGACTGGAGATAGGTGTATGTCTATGGGATGATGATTGTGTTGGAACAACATAGATATCTAGCTGTTAAGGATTATACTGTGCCATGTTTAAATCTTGTAATTGATAAAAGTTATATAAATTATTTTTGTTATATTTTAACTGTTCTTAAATAAACTTTGTTCGATAAAAGTTTCCTCATGGGTCATTTGAATCATACCTGGAGTGAAGCATCTTGGGCCTGATTTTACCATTGCGTCGCGCCCATTTTTGGGCGTGAAAACGTGGTAAAGTCGAGCATGAGGCCATTAACGCAATCCGCGCCCGCGTCCGCGCAGATGGCCACTTTACCAAGGCCCGAAAATGGCCACAATCCGAATCGTGCTCGAAATAGGCGCAATGGTGATTTTAATGCATTTGCATGCATTTAAATTGAATTAATGAACAGCCCGCCCAACTTTACCAGCATTTCCCCCTTGACCATCACGTTCGCGTGTCCAGATTTGCCGCGAAACAGACATGCTCGGCAAAGGTCTGTTTCGGGTGCTCCAGCTTTTGAAGAGGTAAATTCAGAGCTTCCAGTGGCTCGCTAATTCAGATCGATGGTGGTTGGGAGGAGGGGAGGGAGGCGGGCCAGATCATTCTCTGGTCGGGGGGAGAGGAGGAGGAGGCAGGTCAGATGTATCTCTGGTGGGGGAGGGAGGGAGGCCCGATCATTCTCTGGTTGGGGGGTGGGGGGAGGGAGGCACGATTGTTCTCTGGTGGGGGGGGGAGGGGAGGGAGGGAGTTCTCTGGTTGGCAGGGAGGTCAGAACATTGAATACAGGAGTTGGAATGTCTTGTTGAAGTTGTACAAGACATTGGTAAGGCCACACTTGGAATACTGTGTGCAATTCTGGTCACCCTATTATAGAAAGAATATTATTAAACTAGAAAGAGTGCAGAAAAGATTTACTAGAATGCTACCAGGACTTGATGGATTGAGTTATAAGGAGAGGCTGAATAGACTGGAACTTTTTTCTCTGGAGCGTAGGAGGTTGAGGGATGATGTTATAGAGGTCAATAAAATAATGAGGGGCACAGATCAGCTAGATAGTCAATATCTTTTCCCAAAGGTAGGGGAGTCTAAAACTAGAGGGCATAGGTTTAAGGTGAGAGGGGAGAGACACAAAAGTGTCCAGAGGGGCAATGTTTTCACACAGAGGGTGGTGAGTGTCTGGAACAAGCTGCCAGACATAGTAGTAGAGGCGGTTACAATTTTGTCTCTTAAAAAGCATTTGGATAGTTACATGGGAACAATGGGTATAGAGGGATATGGGCCAAATGCAGGCAATTGGGATTAGCTTAGGGGTTTTAAAAAAAAGGGCGGCATGGACAAGTTGGGCCGAAGGACCTGTTTCCATGCTGTAAACCTCTATGACTCTATGAGGCCCGATTGTTGTCTGGTGTGGCGGGGGAGGAAGGCCAGATCGTTGTCTGGTGGGCGGGTGGGGAGGTGGAGGGAGGACGGAGGCCTGATCATTCTCTGGGTGGGGGGTGGAGGCTAGATGGATCTCTGGTGGGGTGAGTGGGGGGGGGGGGGGGCAGGGTGGATCCGCTGCCACTCTGTGGGTGATCAGTGGGGGGAGAAGGGGGGCAGGGAATCGTGATTGGTCTGGGTTGGGGGGGTGGGTGGATAAAGGGGACAGTTATGTTGTGGGGGTACAGCAATATCTGTGGGGGCCATCACTCCCGCTTTTCGCTCGCAGGCCACTTTATCCGCTTTTTGCAGCCCGGGAGCGATGTGACAAGGGCGCGTTTTTCAATTTTTTTTTCTCACTACGCATGCGCAATTCATAGCTCGATCGTTTTGGACGTGATAAGCCCCACTCACAGTGCAATTCAGACCCACGATTTTTTTTCCAGACTGAGTGCATATGGGGGCGCCGGAGAACAGATTTCCAAGTCAGATCTGAATTGCGCCCAGATTCAGCACTTAGAATGAAAATGATAAAATCGGGCCCCTTATGTTCACTCAAGTGAAAATCAAATGTAAAACTAAGGGTCTAGGCTAACTCCACAAAACACCTTGCCTGGGTCTTAACATCACCCCCTGTCTCCTACAACTGAGCCAATTTTGAATCCACCACCTCAAATTACCCGTATCCTATGCGCATTTGCCTTCCTTATGTGGGACCTTGTCAAAAGCTTTGCTGAAATCCATATAAGCTGCATCGACTGCACTACCCTCATCTACACACCTGGTCACCTCCTCAGGGAGGTCATGCCGAAACAAATTTGATTGAATTTTTTGAGGAGGTGACCAGGTGTGTAGATGAGGGTAGTGCAGTCGATGTAGCTTATATGGATTTCAGCCATGTGAATTTCTGCAAATCCTGCAAGTCTAGCTTGCTCAGCCTGTCCAAATCATACTGAAGCATCTCTGCATCCTCCTCACAGCTCATCCTCCCACAGAGGTGAGATTGGGCAGTTTAAGCCTGTACTCCCTGGAGTTTAGAAGAATGAGAGGAGATCTAATTGAAATGTATCGGGCGATAAGGGGGGTTGACAGAGGAGATGTGGAGAGGATATTTCCTCTTGTAGGATAATCTAGAACAAGAAGTCATAATTTTAGGAAAAAGGTGGAAGATTTAAAATGGAGATGAGAAGAAACTATTTCTCTCAAAGGGTTTAAGTCTGTGGAATTCACTACCCAGAGCGTGATGGATGCCAGGGCATTGAATAAATTTAAGAAGAGGTGGACAGATTTTTAATTAGCAAGGAATTGAAGGGAAGGCCACGGTGAGTGGGCCGAAAAGTGGATTTGAGACCGAGATTAAATCAGCTATGATCGTATTAAATGATGGAGCAGGTCAAGGGGCTGAATTGCCTACTCCTGCTCCTTGTCCTTATGTTCTTACACAACAGGATAGCTTTGAATGCATTATATTTCAGCATCAAGCTACACAATGAGCAGATGGCTAGGACCTTATTTTCACAGTGGCTGATGGGGCCAATCTTATAGCATGTGGAATTGTAGGAATGCCTACGCATATATTGACCAGTGATGGTAGGCTTGCGACAGACTCCAATAGAAAACCAGATTTCTCAACCAGAACATCAAGGAGAAGGAGCTTCCTTGACTGCTCCATTTCAAAGGTGAATTTGAGCGCAGGATGGAGTCCATTAAGTTGTGTAAGGAAAGCCTTACATGCAGTTGCAGATTTAAATATATCAAATTTTCCAGCCACGCTTGCCCCAAAACCAGAAATTCTGCTTGAGGTCAACGAACCATTGCATGGTCCGTGTCCCACCACTACAAGTCCTGTGGCGAGCAGGATGGGAAGATTCCCCCCAGGTGTCATTCCATCGATGGCGCATTTCTCATGAGTGCCGACAAAGATGTTTGTGGGAGCTGGGCCTAGAGTAGATCCCATGTCAACACCATCTATTTGGGTAAACATGGCGGCACGGTAGCACAGTGGTTAGCACTGCTGCTTCACAGCTCCAGGGACCTGGGTTCAATTCCCGGCTCGGGTCTCTGTCTGTGTGGAGTTTGCACATTCTCCTCGTGTCTGCATGGGTTTCCTCCGGGTGCTCCGGTTTCTTCCCACAGTCCAAAGATGTGCGGGTTAAGTTGATTGGCCATGCTAAAATTGCCCCTTAGTGTCCTGAGATGCGTAGGTTAGAGGGATTAGTGGGTAAAATATGTAGGGATATGGGGTAGGGCCTGGGTGGGATTGTGGTCGGTGCAGACTCGATGGGCCGAATGGCCTCTTTCTGTACTGTAGGGTTTCTATGATTCTATGATTTCTATGATTTAAATTGAATTCAACTGCCTGAGTTGTTAAGTTCATAAGTTCAACGAATAGATTTTGACGTTGGCAGCATATCTCAAGCACCATAATACAATGACACGGTGTGAATGTCTATGGCTTCTCTGAGTCGTACATTTCTGCTTATTTTGCTGTGCTTCTTTCACCTCATTGTCAATTTTTCGAATAAAATTCAATTTGTCGTTTTAGTCTGCACAGGGTAATATTTTTCAATTGTGAAAGCTCGATACAGGGTCAATGTTAACCCTGAGGCACAATCATGTTCACATCATTACAAAGATTTCAGGTCACAGGAGGAGAATGCTCTTCAACACGATCACAAATTGGTTGGAGAACCGGGACTGTAACATGCACAATAAAGCTCCTGTGTCCAGCCTTACCTGGGAATGAGTCATGTGGATACCATCCTTATGCCCATTAAAGATATAGACACTGCCTCCATGGTCTTCCTCCAAAGGAGCTCCAATGGCTACATCATTGTATCCATCCATGTTGATGTCTCCTATGTTTGCAATGGCACCTCCAAACCTTGCATTGGTGAAGCTGGATGTTCCTGTCAAACTCTCCTTTTCTTCAAAGGTATTCTGTTTAATAAGAAAGATATAAGGAACAGAGGCAGTATGAAAACTTGGAATCGCTGCTATCAGCAGCCAATAATTCAACTGATTAGAAGGAGCCTTTCAATATTTAGCCAACTTGGTCAACATGCATCGTGTGGCATTTTACATATTTTCATGAGGTTCTGAGAATCAGTTTTGAAAATTGTAGCAGCCTGAGTTTTGTGACCATTACCCCAGGACATGTCCAGTACCACAAGGGTTGCATAGATCCCCAAGGAATACTCAGAACCCAGAGAGAATGCCCAGTATTCCAAGTAATGCCAGGCATGCCACGAATGACCTATTCCCTATGGACAAAGGTTAGGTAATGGGTGGGGGGCGGGAGTGGTGCAGAGAGGTCAGAGCATTGAATTCCTGGATTTACATGGGAGCACCTTATCCCATATTGCAAAGGCACAGGCCTGATGGAATCATCCAAAGGCAAAAGGTGACAGTGCCAACATCTCAGCATACTGTCTAGAAGTCCGGTGCTGGAGACTCCCAAAAGACCAGGGCATTGTCGTTTGCATAAGCCTCCAAAGCTGCCAAGGGCAGGCCTAAGATTTTAAAGTAGGTTATATTTTGCAGGTGGAATCCCTCTTTCACACAATTTTATTTTAGTCTAATCAGGACCTTAAAGAAATCAACCTCACTCAGGAGCCATGAGGTCCAACCTCTAAAGGCAAATAAATCTGCTGCTGCACTACACTTAATATATAGGAGCAGAATTAGGCCATTCAGTCCATCTGGTCTACTCCGCCATTCAATTATGTAATTATATATTTGTCAAAGATGCTTTAGGAAAGATAGAACAGGAGATAAGAGAGGAGGGGGGAGTTGCATTTTTGATTAGGGAAAACATCATGGCAGTACTAAGAGGGGGCGGCACGATGGCACAGTGGTTAGCACTGCTGCATCACAGCTCCAGGGATCTGGTTTCAATTCCTGGCTTGGGTCACGGTCTGTGTGGAGTTTACATATTCTCCCCGTGTCTGCATGGGTTTCCTCTGGGTGTTCCGGTTTCCTCCCACAGCCCAAAGGTGTGGAGGTTAGGTGCATTGGCCATACTAAATTGTCCATTAGTGTCCCAGGATGCATAGGTTAGAGGGATTAGCGGGGTAAATATGTGAGGTTGCGGGGATGGGTCTGGGTGTGATTGTTATCGGTGCAGGCTTGATGGGCCCAATGGCCTCCTTCTGCACTGTAGGGATTCTATTCTATGATTCTATGAGGGGATATTTCCGTGGGTTCGCCCACTGAGTCTATATGGGTAGAACTGAGGGATAAGAAGGGAGAGATTACTTTGATAGGATTGTATTACAGGCCCCCAAATAGTCAGCGGGAAATTGAGGAGCAAATATGTAAGGAGATTTCAGATAGTTCCAAAAAAAATAAGGTGGTAATAATCAGAGATTTTAACTTTCCCAACATTGACTGGGACAGCCATAGTATTAGGGGCTTGGATGGAGAGAAATTTGTTGAGTGTATTCAGGAGGAATTTCTCATTCAGTATGTGGATGGCCTGACTAGAGAGGGGGCAAAACTTGACCTCCTCTTGGGAAATAAGGAAGGGCAGGTGACAGAAGTGTTAGCGAGGGATCACTTTGGGAAGAAGGAGGCATATGTCATGCATAAGCAGCTGGGATCAAGTGGATCCCTTGAAGAGCATAGAGGGTTTCGGAGTAAAGTTAAGAGAGAAATCAGGCAGGAACTTTCAGAAGTTGATTGGGGGAGTCTGTTGGAAGGCAAAGGAACGGCTGGTAAATGGGAGACTTCCAAAAGTGTGTTAACCAGAGTTCAGTGTAAGCACATTCCTTTTAGAGTGAAGGGCAAGGCTGGTAGAAGTAGCGAACCCTGGATGATTCGGGATATTGAGGCCCTCTTAAATCGGCCTTGCAGGTAGAGGAGATGGTTAAGAAGGCGTATGGTGTGCTGGCCTTCATCAATCAAGGGATTGAGTTTAGGAGTCGGGAGATAATGATGCAGCTTTATAAGACCCTCGTCAGACCCCACTTAGTGTACTGTGCTCAGTTCTGGTCGCCTCATTACAGGAAGGATGTAGAAATTATTGAAAAGGTGCAGAGAAGATTTACAAGGATGTTACCTGGATTGGGTGGCATGCCTTATGAGGATAGGTTGAGGGAGCTCGGTCTTTTCCCCTTGGAGAGACGAAGGATGAGAGGTGACCTGATAGAGGTGTACAAGATGTTGAGAGGTATAGATCGGGTGGATTCTCAGAGGCTTTTTCCCAGGGCTGAAATGGCTGCTTTGAGAGGACACAGGTTTAAGATGCTTGGGAGTAGGTACAGAGGAGATGTCAGGGGTAAGTTTTTCACTCAGAGGGTGGTGGGTGAGTGGAATCGGCTGCCGTCAGTGGTGGTGGAGGCAAGCTTGATAGGGTCTTTTAAGAGACTTCTGGATGAGTACATGGGATTTAATAGGATTGAGGTTTATAGGTAAGCCTATATATAGGCCTAGGTAGGTAGGGACATGACCGGTGCAACTTGTGGGCCGAAGGGCCGGTTTGTGCTGTAGTTTTTCTATGTTCTACGTTCTAAGAAGGAGGCACATGACACGCATAGGCAGCTGAGATCAAGTGGATCCCTTGAAGAGTATAGAGGGTGTAGGAGTGGAGTTAACAGAGAAATCAGGAGGACAAAAAGTCGACATGAGACTGCTTTGGCGGATAAGGCAAAGGAGAATCCAAAGAGCTTCAACAAATACATAAAGGGCGAAGGAGTAACTCGGGAGAGAGGAGGACCTAAAAAGGATCAACAAGGAGATCTATATGTAGATCCACAAGAGATGGGTGAGATCCGAAATAAATATTTCTCATTGATATTTACTGTTGAGAAAGGCATGGATGTTAGGGAACTTGGGGAAATATTTAGTGATGTCTTGAGGAGTGTACACATTACAGAGAAGGAGCTGCTGGAAGTCTTAAAGCGCATCAAGGTAGATAAATCCCCAGGACCTGATGAAGTGTATCCCAAGACATTGTGGGAGGCTAGGGAGGAAATTGCAGGTACCCTAGCAGAGATATTTGAATCATCGACAGCCACAGATGAGGTGCCTGAAGATTGGAGGGTGGCAAATGTTGTGCCTTTGTTTAAGAAGGGCTGCACGGTAGCACAGTGGTTAGCACTGCTGCTTCACAGCTCCAGGGACCTGGGTTCGAATCCCGGCTCGGGTCGCTGTCTGTGTGGAGTTTGCACATTCTCCCTGTGTCTGCGTGGGTTTCCTCCCACAGTCCAACGATGTGCGGGCTAGGTTGATTGGTCATTCTAAATTGCCCCTTCGTGTCCCTGGATGCATACGTTAGTGGGGTTAGTGGGTAAATATGTAGGGATATGTGGATAGGGCCTGGGTGGGATTGTGGTTGGTGCAGATTCGATGGGCCGAATGGCCTCTTTCTGCACTGTAGGATTCTATGATTCAGGGAAAAGCCTGGGAACTACAGGCCGGTGAGCCTAACATCTGTAGTGCGTAAGTTGTTAGAAGGTATTCGGAGAGACAGGATCTACAGGCATTTAAAGAGGCATGGACAGATTAGAGACAGTCAGCACGGCTTTGTGAGTGGAAAATTATGTCTCACGAATTTGATTGAGTTTTTGAAGGGCTAACCAGGAAGGTAGATGAGGACAATGCAGTTGATGTTGTCTACATGGACTTTAGCAAGGCCTTTGACAAGATACTGTATGGTTGCATAAGGTTAAATCTCACGGGATTCAGGGTGAGGTAGCCAAATGGATACAAAATTGGCCTGATGACAGAAGACAGAGGGTGGTTGTAGAGGGTTGTTTTTCAAACTGGAGGCCTGTGACCAATGGTGTGCCTCAGAGGTCAGTGCTGGATCCACTGTTGCTTGTCATTTATATTAGTGAGTTGGATGAGAATTTTGGAGGCATGGTTAGTAAGTTTGCAAATGACGCCAAGATTGGTATGATGTGGAGTTGCCGGCGTTGGACTGGGGTAGGCACAGTAAATAGTCTCACAACACCAGGTTAAAGTCCAACAGGTTTATTTGGTAGCATGAGCTTTCGGATCATTGCCCCAGGACTCACCTGGTGAAGCGGCAACGCTCCGAAAGCTTGTGCTACCAAATAGATCTGTTGGACTTTAACCAGGTGTTGTGAGACTACTTATCAAGATTGGTGGCATCGTGGACAGTGGAGAAGGTTATCTAGGATTGCAACGGGATCTTGATCAATTGGGCCACTGGGCTGAAGAATGGCAGATGGAATTTGAGAGTAGGACTTACTCAGTTAATGATAGGGCATTGGGGAGAGTTAAAGAACATAGAAATCTGGGGGTACAGGTTCATAGCTCCTTGAAAGTGGAGTCACAGATGGACAGGGTGGTAAAGAAGGCATTCGGCATGCTTGGTTTCATTGGTCAGATCATTGAAGACAGAAATTGGGACGCCTTGTTGAAGTTGTCCAAGACATTGGTAAGGCCACACTTGGACTACTGTGTACTGTTCTGGTCACCCTATTTTAGAAAGGATATTATTAAACTAGAAAGAGTGCAGAAAAGATTTATTAGGGTGCTACTGGGACTTGATGGTTTGATTTATAAGGAGAGGCTGGATAGACTGGGACATTTTCCCTGGAGCGTAGGAGACTTAGGGATGATCTTATAGCGGTCTATAAAATAATGAGGAGCATAGATCAGCTAGATAGTCAACATCTTTCCCCAAAGGTAAGGGAATCTAAAATTGGAGGGCATAGGTTTAAGGTGAGAGGGGAGAGATAGAAAAGGGTCCAGAGGGGCAATTTTTTCACATAGAGGGTGGTAAGTGTCTGGAACAAGCTGCCAGAGGTAGTAGTAGAGACAGGTACAATTTTGTCTTTCAGAAAGCATTTAGACAGTTACATTGGTAAGATGGGTATAGAGGGATATGGGCCAAATGTGGGCAATTGGGACCAGCTCAGTGGTAAAAAAAAAAGGGCAGCATGGACAAGTTGAGCCGAAGGGCCTGATTCTATGCTCTAAACCTCTATGATTCTACACCCCATTCTCCCTACCTTTTCCCAGTAGCTTTCAATCCCTTTACTAATCAAGAACCTATCTATCACTGTCTTAAATACACTCAATGTCTTGGCCTGTGGAGCCTTCTGTGGCAATGAATTCCACAGATTCCTATCCTTTCCATACTTTCCTATCCTTTTCGCTAGCTCTAAGCCCAGATGGAAGGTTTGTGCTGGGGGTGGACCACGAACTCTATAAATGCTAAGAATAAGAACTTATACTCTGATTATTGCTGAAAAGAGAGGCACGTGCCGGAACTCTATCAGCTTGACCATGACAGGATCAGAGCAGGTGAGGATCTGACAACAGAAATCCGCATTGGCCTCAAGCGGGAATTTCTGTTCTCGCTCGAGGGAGGCTGTAAAATCCCGCCCATTCTGTCAGAGCTTTTCATCTCGCACTGATCAATAACATTAAGGAAGATAAACCAATCGTAAAGGGAACAACAATTTATACATGAGAGAAAAGTGCTGGTTGGTTGGCAAATGGGTTCTTATTGGCAAGGCATTGCCATGAGGAATGAACCAGGGAATGACGGTCTTCCAAGCTTTTGCTTACTTTCAACAGGCATAATGACCAGCTGTTTTCCTTTTGTCTGGAAAGGACAGGGCCTTGTGTGTGAATATATGTGGCCTCGACAATCTTAAATTGGCTTTCAGTATACGGTAAGTACTTTGCCTGTTGCAAACAGCTGAAAGGGATGTGCAGTTTGATATTTTCCACCAGTCTTTGGGAAAAATGGTCTGCGTAGAGAAGGTGTTACAGGCTAATAGGCTGGAGGAAATAGATGTTCGGAGGGAGGGTGTCCTGGCAGTTTTGAATAAACTGAAGGTCAATAAGTCCCCTGGGCCTGATGAAATGTATCCTAGGATTCTTTGGGAGGCAAGGGATGAGATTGCAGAGCCTTTGGCTTTGATCTTTGGGTCCTCGCTGTCCACGGGGATAGTCATGATGTGGAGATGCCGGCGTTGGACTAGGGTAAGCACGGGATAGTGCCAGAGGACTGGAGAATGGCGAATGTTGTTCCTCTGTTTAAGAAAGGGAATAGAAATGACCCTGGTAATTATAGACTGGTTAGTCTTACTTCGGTAGTTGGTAAATTGATGGAAAAGGTCCTTAGGGATGGGATTTACGTCCATTTAGAAAGATGCGGATTAATCTGGGATAGTCAGCACGGATTCGTGAAGGGCAAGTCGTGCCTCACAAATTAGATTGAATTTTTTGAGGAGGTAACTAAGTGTGTTGATGAAGGTAGGGCAGTTGATGTCATATACATGGATTTTAGTAAGGCGTTTGATAAGGTCCCCCATGGTCGGCTTATGATGAAAGTGAGGAGGCGTGGGATAGAGGGAAAGTTGGCCGATTGGATAGGTAACTGGCTGTCTGATCGAAGACAGAGGGTGGTGGTGGATGGAAAATATTCGGATTGGAGGCAGGTTGCTAGCGGAGTGCCACAGGGATCAGTGCTTGGTCCTCTGCTCTTTGTGATTTTTATTAATGACTTAGAGGAGGGGGCTGAAGGGTGGATCAGTAAATTTGCTGATGACACCAAGATTGGTGGAGTAGTGGATGAGGTGGAGGGCTGTTGTAGGCTGCAAAGAGACATAGATAGGATGCAAAGCTGGGCTGAAAAATGGCAAATGGAATTTAACCCTGATAAATGTGAGGTGATTCATTTTGGTAGGACTAATTTAAACGTGGATTACAGGGTCAAAGGTAGGGTTCTGAAGACAGTGGAGGAACAGAGAGATCTTGGGGTCCATGTCCACAGATCTCTGAAGGTTGCCACTCAAGTGGATAGAGCTGTGAAGAAGGCCTATAGTATGTTAGCTTTTATTAACAGGGGGTTGGAGTTTAAGAGCCGTGGGGTTATGCTGCAACTGTACAGGACCTTGGTGAGACCACATTTGGAATATTGTGTGCAGTTCTGGTCACCTCACTATAAGAAGGATGTGGAAGCGCTGGAAAGAGTGCAGAGGAGATTTACCAGGCTGCTGCCTGGTTTGGAGGGTAGGTCTTATGAGGAAAGGTTGAGGGAGCTAGGGCTGTTGTCTCTGGAGCGGAGGAGGCTGAGGGGAGACTTAATAGAGGTTTATAAAATGATGAAGGGGATAGATAGAGTGAACGTTCAAAGACTATTTCCTCGGGTGGATGGAGCTATTACAAGGGGGCATAACTATAGGGTCCGTGGTGGGAGATATAGGAAGGATATCAGAGGTAGGTTCTTTACGCAGAGAGTGGTTGGGGTGTGGAATGGAGTGCCTGCAGTGATAGTGGAGTCAGACACTTTAGGAACATTTAAGCGGTTATTGGATAGGCACATGGAGCACACCAGGATGGTAGGGAGTGGGATAGCTTGATCTTGGTTTCAGATAAAGCTCGGCACAACATCGTGGGCTGAAGGGCCTGTTCTGTGCTGTACTGTTCTATGTTCTATGTACTTTGCATCACACAGGCACTTAAATTCATATACCACATTACGCATTTAACGGGAAGTGGTGGCATTGTGAGATTGTCACGAGTAATTGAGAGGACCCAGGTAAAGCTCCGGGGACCTGGGTTCGAATTCCACCATAGCAGATGGTGAAAGTTGAATACAATACAAAAAAGTCTGGAATTAAAAGTCTAATGATGACCATTGTTGATTGTTCTAAAAACCCATCTGGTTCACAAATGTCCTTTAGGGAAGGAATCTGCCATCCTTACTTGATCTGGCCTACAAGTGATTCCAGACTCACAGCAATGTGAGAAACTCTAAAGGAGGTGTAAGAACAAAGGGATCTCTGTGTATATGTATATAAGTCTTTGAAGGTGTAGGACATGTTGAGAGCTGAATTAAGAAAGCATACAATATCCTAGGTTTTATTAATAGAGGCATTGAGTACAGGAGTTAGGATGTCATATTGAACTTGTACAAAACACTAGTTCGGCCAATCACTCTTAAATGCCCTCTGAAATGACCTCACAAGTCATTCAGTTCAAGGGCAGTTGGGATAGGCAATACATGCTGGTCCAGCCAGCGACACCCACATCCCATGATCGAAGTTAAAGTAAGTATTTTAGGCTTCACAGCATCATTCTAATAGTGGAGAATATCAGTCGTGTTGCTACTACAAGGTAACATCAGGCAACAACTAGCCACAGCTGTTGTTGAAATGTTTGACTTGTGTGGTTCTACACCATATGAATTGACTAAATGGTTAGAGAATTTGTTACAACCAATTCTGGCCAAGTTTTCCACATACACAGAATCACAGAATCTTTACAGTGGAGAAGGAGGCCAGTCAGCCCATCAAATCTGCACTGGTTTGCTGCAAGAGCATTCTGTGTAATCCCACTCCCTTGCCTTATCCCTGTAACTTTGCACACTATTTATTTTCAGATAGCAATCCAATTGCCTTTTGAATACCTCAATCGAACCTGCCTCCGTCAACCTCTCAGGAAGTTCGTTCCAGACTCCAAACACCTTCTGGGTGACAAAGTCTTTCCCCACATCACTTCTGCTCCTTTTTCCCATTATTTTGATTCTGCGCCCTCTAGTTGGTGATATACTCCTGAGAAGGAACAGTTTCTCACTATTTACCCTATCCATATCCCCCAGGATCTTTCATACCTCTATCAAGTCTACTCCAAATAAAACGGACACAACTCTCCAGTCTACCCTAATAGCTATAATTGTTTATCCCTGGAATCATTCTTATGAATCTCCTCTGTATTCTCTCCAATGCTTTGACATTCTTCCTCAAGTATTGTGCCCTGAACTGGTACCACAGGTGAGGCCTAACTAGTGTTTTGTACAAATTCAATATGACATCCTAACTCCTGTACTAAATGCCTCTATTAATAAAATCTAGGTTACCGTATGCTTTCTTAATTCAGCTCTCAACATGTCCTCCACCTTCAATGATTTCTATACATTTACACAGAGATCCCTTTGTTTCTCCACCTCCTATAGAGTTTCTCCCTTGATTATATACTGTGTTTCCACGTTCTGCCTGACAAAATGAATCATCTCTGGATTCATCCACCTTTGCAATGACCATACAAGACTTGCATTTTAATAGCAATGCCATGTCCATGTGCCTGTCCGATACTGCTTTCCTATTCACCAATGCACCACTCAAGGAAGTAATAAATATTTGCATTCCATCACTGCATCATGGTGATCTAAATGCACCGCCATTTTCTGAATCTTAATTCATTGAACTTACAAACTCAGCAACTCATGCAGTTGAGTTCAGTTTCAATGACACCATGTTTGTTCAAATAGATGATGTTGCCATGGGATCCTTTCTAGGCCCAGCTCTCACAAACATCTTGGTTTCCATGAGAAACATATCTTCAATGGAATAACACCTAACCTCCTACTCCTTGCATATTTTCCCTATGTTAATGATACATTTGCAATATGTGAAAGCGCAGCCGCATGTAAGATCTCCCTTACACATCTTGATGGGCTCCATCCAGAGATCTAATTCACCTATGAAATGAAATGGTGAAATCAGCTCCCTTTCCTTGATGTGCTATTTGAGAAATATGTAATGGGTTCTCTATTAGTATCTACTGCTGGCCTACCTTTAGTAGCCAATATAAGGGCAGGCATTCCTATAGTCCCACATGCTATAAGATTGGACTTATTGGCAACCACATAATAAGGGCCCTAGCCATTTGCTCACTATGAAAACGTGATGCTGAAATGGGGTGCATCAAAGCCATCCTGCAGGATAATGGCCTCCCTGATCAGATCATTGCTTGCTTTATATCACTCAAACTCATGAATGGACCTATTGCCACCCGCCATCTTCAGACCTAAGAAGTGTCCAGTCTACTTCAGTTACCCTGGAAGAGTAAGATGTCTCAAACGTTTGAAGAATAGATGAAGCCATTGCATGCCATAACTATTCAGTGACAACAGAAGTAATAATCTCCACTAACAGGATACTGCCATCAAGCCAAAAAGACATTCTGCCTATCACACAAATGAGTAATGTGGTATATGCATTTCAGGGCCAGTGTGATGCGAAATATGTAGGCCGCAAGACCCAACGACTGGCGGATTGTATCAAACAACTCATCTCTTTGGCTGATTTTCAACATGCAAAGTACTAATCATAGCCAACCAGCACGAGGTTACAAAAATTATAACAATGTCCAATATTTGATGAGATTCTGCGATTGGACAACACTTGCTAAACAATTCGGATCGTGCTCAGAATTACACTGAAAACTCATTTAAGATTATCAGTCGGGTTCACAGTGTGGCTCACTTATGCATGCTAGAAGCCACATACATTCACATGCACGCCCTGTTGTTTGCAGATGGAAGGAGGATGTCCATTCATTATGTCTTTTCCAATTAAACAAAAGCTTTGGGGATCACCATTCCCTAGTTCATTTCCCATGGAAATGCCACGACCAATAAGAGTCTACTTGCCAATTAATCAGCACTCTCTTTTCATGAATATATATTGTTGTTCCCTTCACTGTTGGTTCATCTTGGGTGCAAGATGAAAAACTTTGACCACGTGTCTTTTTTTTCAGCGATTCTCCAATGCTGTACTACCAAACAACTATACACTTACACTATTCTTGCATGTGACTGGAGCAGGGAGAAGTTTGAAAATACCATAATTACGTTCCTGTCTCTGAGATAAAAACATAAGACCATAAGAAATAGAAACAGGAGTAAGCCATTCAGCCCTCTGAATCTGCTCTGCCATTTAATAAGATCTAATACTCACCAAATGCACTTTCCTGCCTTCTCTCAGTAACCTTTAATTCCCCTACTGATTAAAAACCTATCAATCTCAGCCTTGAAGATGTTCAAAGAATCAGTCTCCACAGCATCCTGGGGTAAAGAATTCCAAAAATTCATTCTTTGGGAGAAGAAATTCTTCCTCAAATCCATCAGCAGCCCCTTATTCTTTGACTCTGCCCTTTGGTCCTACACTCTCCCATGAGTGGAAACATCCTCCCAACATTTACCCTGTATAACCCCATCAGAATTGATATGTTTCAATCATTTCACCTCTCATTCATCTGAACTCCAAAGAGTACAGACCCAACCTGTCCAATCTTTCCTCATATGGCAGTCCTTCCACAATGTGGAGATGCCGGCATTGGACTGAGGTAAACACAGTAAGAAGTCTCACAACACCAGGTTAAAGTCCAACAGGTTTATTTGGTGGCACAAGCTTTCGGAGTATCGCTCCTTCTTCAGGTGAGCGATACTCCAAAAGCTTGTGCTACCAAATAAACCTGTTGGACTTTAACCTGGTGTTGTGAGGCTTCTTACAGTCCTTCCATACCCAGGAACATCCTAGTAAACGTCCTCTGTACTGTCTCTAATGACAATATATCTTTCCATAAATAAGGGGACAAAACTGTACACAGTATTCTAACTGTGGCCTCACTAGTACCTTGTACAGATGCAGCAACATCTATTTTACACTCCAGCCCCTTGAACTAAAAGCCAGCATTCCATTTGCCTTCCCTATTACCTACTGCACCTGTATGATAGTTTTTGGAGTTTCATGAACAAGAACCCCCAAGTCCCTTTGTGCTCCAGCTTTCTGCAGTCTCTCTCCATTTAAATAATAATCCACCTTCTCATTCTTTCTTCCAAAATGAACAATCTTACATTTCCCACATTGAATTAGTTAGGCCTCATTTGGAATATTGTGTGCAATTCTGGTCGCCACACTACCAGAAGGATGTGTATGCTTTGGAGAGGGTTCAAAAGAAGTTTACCAGAATGTTGCCTGGTCTGGAGGGTATGAGCTATGAGGAGAGGTTGGATGAACTCAGTTTGTTCTCACTAGAACGACAGAGGTTGAGAGGTGGCCTGATAGAGGTTCACAAGATTATGAGTGGCATGGACAGAGTGGATAGTCAGATGCTCTTTCCTAGGATAGAAAAGTCAAGTACTAGGGGACATAGGTTTAAGGTACGTGGGGAAAAGTGTAGAGGAGATGTGCAAAGCAAGTTTTTTACACAGAAGGTGGCGAATGTCTGGAACTCGCTGCCAGGGAGATGGTGGGAGCAGGTATGATAGCGGCATTTAAGGGGCATCGAGATAAATACATGAATAAGATGGGATTGGAAGGATATGGACTCCAAAAGTGCATATGGTTTTAGGTTAGGCAGGCATCATGAACGGCGCAGACTTGGAAGACCGAAAGACCTGTTCCTGTGCTGTGTTCCTTGTTCTTTGTTCGGCACGGTAGCACAGTGGTTAGCACTGCTGCTTCACAGCCCCAGGGACCTGGGTTTGATTCCCAGCTTGGGTCACTGTCTGTGTGGAGTTTGCGCATTCTCCCCGTGTCTGCGTGGGTTTCCTCCGGGTGCTCCGGTTTCCTCCCACAGTCCAACGATGTGCGGGTTAGGTTGATTGGCCATGATAAAATTACCCCTTAGTGTCCTGGGATGCATAGATTAGAGGGATTAGTGGGTAAAATATGTAGGGATATGGGGGTAGGGCCTGGGTGGGATTGTGGTTGGTGCAGACTCGATGGGCCGAATGGCCTCTTTCTGTACTGTAGGGTTTCTATGATTTCTATGATTTCTGAATTCCATTTGTCAATTTATTGCCTACTCACTTAAACTGTCAATATAGAGTCATAGAGATTTACAGCATGGAAACAGGCCCTTTTGGCCCAACTTGTCCATGGCGCCCTTTTATTTAACCAATAGTCTAGTACCAATTGCCCGTGTTTGGCCCATATCCCTCTATACCCATCATACCCATGTAACTGTCTAAATGCTTTTTAAAAGACAAAATTGTACCCGTCTCTACTACTACCTCTGGCAGCTTGTTCAAGACACTCACCACCCTCTGTGTGAAAAAATTGCCCCTCTGGACCCTTTTGTATCTCTCCCCTCTCACCTTAAACATATGTTTTAGAATCCCCTACCTTTGGGAAAAGATATTGACTATCTAGCTGATCTGTGCCCCTCATTATTTTATAGACCTCTATAAAACCACCCCTAAGCCTCCTCCACTCAAGAGAAAAAAGTCCCGGTCTATCCAGCCTCTCCTTATAACTCAAACCATCAAGTCCCGGTAGCATCCTAGTAAATCTTTTCTGCGCTTTTTCTAGATTAATAATATCCTTTCTATAATAGGGTGACCAGAACTGTGCACAGTATTCCAAGTGCGGCCTTACCAATGTCTTGTACAAATATCAGTCTGTAAACTATGTATATCCTCCTTACAACCTGCCTTCCCTCTGTAAATTTAACCACAGTACATCTCTCTCTAAATTCTCTAATTTCTCTAAATTAAGAATATATTGACAGGAATTTCCCCAAAAAACGACTAAGGCTGCGATCTTACAACCTCATCCAACCCGACTCTTGGTGAGACAAGGTGGTAAAATCGGGCAGGAGACGAAAAATCAGGGCAGGGTGCAATCTGCGGTCGGAAGGGAGGGAGGGAGGGAACTCTATGTGGAGGGGGCAATCCCTGATCGGGGAAAAAGGGAGGAAACTCTGTTTGGGGGGGGAGGGGTGATGTTCATGGAGGAGGTTCCCGATGTCTGTGGAAATAGGGGGTCCCAATGTCCATGGCGGGGGAGGTGTGGGGTGGAGTTTTCTGGAGATCTTCCAGTACACTGGGAGATCAGGGTGCTCAATGGTGCCCATAGAGCTCAGCACTGATCCCTGTGGCACTCTACTCCAGCCTGAGAGAGTCCCCTTGTCGCTTCTCGTTGCCTCCCATTAGTTAGCTAATCCTCTATCCATGCCAGAATATTACCTCCAACACAGTGAGCTCCTATCTTGTGTAGCAGCCTATTATGTGGTACCTTATCAAATGCCTTTTGAAAATCCAAATATACAACATTGACTGGTTCTCCTCTATTTATTCTGGCTGATATCTCCTCAAAGAACTCTAGTAAATTTGTAAGGCATAATTTCTCCTTCATATAAGTGAAATGCTTGTTATAAATGAGGAAGATATTGAATTGAGAATGGTTGCTTGGTTGTGTTGTGCTACTCTTAGAACATAAGAATGTTAGGAAAAGGGAAAGATTACTGTACCCAAACAATTCCAGCAATCTCCCCACCTGCTATCTCTCCATATTCCTCAATATTTCCTCTTAGCAGAAATGCATTCAATTATTTTTTTGCACTTAACTTTAATTTTCCTTTTTATTCGGAGTGCAATGTAGGAATTACATTTTTGCTGTATCATCTGCAAGGATCTGTTCTGGGACCCTTGCTGTTTGTCATTTTCATAAATGACCTGGATGAGGAAGTGGAGGGATGGGTTGGTAAGTTTGCTGACGACACCAAGGTAGGTGGTGTTGTGGATAGTTTGGAGGGATGTCAGAAGTTGCAGCGAGACATAGATAGAATGCAAGACTGGGCGGAGAAGTGGCAGATGGACTTCAACCCGGATAAGTGTGTGGTGATCCATTTTGGCAGATCCAATGGGATGAAGCAGCAGTATAATATGAAGGGTACCATTCTTAGCAGTGTAGAGGATCAGAAGGACCTTGGGGTCCGGGTCCATAGGACTCTTAAATCGGCCTCGCAGGTGGAGGATGCGGTCAAGAAGGCGTACGGCGTACTGGCCTTCATTAATCGAGGGATTGAGTTTAGGAGTCGTGAGATAATGCTGCAGCTTTATAGGACCCTGGTTAGACCCCACTTGGAGTACTGCGCGCAGTTCTGGTCACCTCATTACAGGAAAGATGTTGAAGCCATTGAAAGGGTGCAGAGGAGATTTACAAGGATGTTGCCTGGATTGGGGGGCATGCCTTATGAGGATAGGTTGAGGGAGCTTGGTCTCTTCTCCCTGGAGAGACGAAGGATGAGAGGTGACCTGATAGAGGTTTACAAGATGTTGAGAGGTCTGGATAGGGTAGACTCTCAGAGGCTATTTCCAAGGGCTGAAATGGTTGCTACGAGAGGACACAGGTTTAAGGTGCTGGGGGGTAGGTACAGAGGAGATGTCAGGGGTAAGTTTTTCACTCAGAGGGTGGTGGGTGAGTGGAATCGGCTGACGTCGGTGGTGGTGGAGGCAAACTCGTTGGGGTCTTTTAAGAGACTTCTGGATGAGTACATGGGATTTAATGGGATTGAGGGCTATAGATAGGCCTAGAGGTGGGGATGTGATCGGCGCAACTTGTGGGCCGAAGGGCCTGTTTGTGCTGTGGCTTTCTATGTTCTATGTTCTATCTCACTGAGGAATACAGCCTATCTTCCAAAAAGCATCAATCAAGACATGACAAAATCTACTAGAGGCAGCATTTTGGCTGCTTCTGGTCTGAACATGCATGCTAAGGAGGATCAGCCCCCATTTCCTACCTTCTCATTGAGATAGTAGACATAAACCACACCCTCCTCTCCTTGCACATGAAAGAATGGAGCACCGACAAGAAGATAATCTGTTACATTGTCATTATTTATGTCCATAGAGCACAGCTCCGAGCCAAAGTATGATCCCAGCTGAAACAGATAAACCTTATTATGAATTTTATCATCTTTTTACTATTTTATCCGACAATGTATTAAGTAATTGGTTTGGAAATTTTAATCATGAAACTAACCTTTAATTTTGTACCAAACAATATTTTGTCAATGTTTAAACTTTAGTTCCAATGATGAACTAACCTGTTTCCCTGCAAGATGTTGCTTTATTTTGATAGGACTTCCTCCTTGAAATATCAGTACACGTCCAGTCTGGCTATGCCGAGGGGCTCCAGAAATGAATAGGTGTTGCCCACTCATTCCCTTTACTGTAGCTACACTGTATCCTGCAGTGTAAAAACAGACATCACAGAACTGCATAAATACTGGATCACAGGAAAAAGATAAAAAACATTTAAACTCTAATTGGAATTTAGAAAGACAAAAATACTTCCAAAACTGCAGATATACTCTGACACATTTATTATTTCGAGAAGAAACCTAACATAAGAGTTTTCAATGTCATTTGAAAAGCAAGTTTGGATCCACATGTTTTAATTTCCAATGGCCGGGGTTTTCTGGCTCCTCCCATAGTGTGGTTCTTGCCAGTGGGAGGTGGCCCACCATTGGTCGGTGGTGGGATCCCGGGATCCCACTGTCAATGGGATTTCCTATTGAATCCCCCCCCTCTCCCCCACTGCTGCTGGGAAACCCACGGTGGGTGTTCACCACAGTGGGACCAGAAGATTCTGGCAGCGTGAACAGCCAGAAGATGTTGCCCAATGTCTACTGAATATTTTATGAAGGAAAATCTTATATGCTAACAATTTCTTCATTATTTTTAAATGCCAATCTAACATAAATGCCAATCTAACATAAATGCCAATCTAAATCAACTTATAGATACTCAAGTTGCATATCAGTCATGGCTCAGTGGATATCATTCACATTTCTGGGCCAAAAGGTTGAGGTTGTAAATGTCCTTCAGCAGAGGCTTGAGCACAATAATCTAGGCTGACTCTCCCAGTGCAGTTTTGAAGGCGTGCTGCTCCAACAAGTTGAAATTCGTCATTTTCAAGACTGTAGTGCAGTGCAGTGGCGGGTGGCTCCAGTGATGCCATTCCCATTGGCCAGAATGGTGGGATACCATGCCAGATGGGCTCATTAATGATGCACAGGCTCATTGGTGAAGGTGCAGAGAGAGGCAGCAGAACATCGGGCAGAACTTTAAGAGTCTCTCAGTAGACTAGAGCACACAATGGAGGAGGCCATCCACATTCTGTCTAATGTTGAGGCTTCATCATGTGAGTGCCTCGAGGCCACCATGGGAAGGTTGGCAACCACCATGAAGACCTCAGTCCAACAGGTCCTGCCATGATTTGCATTCAGCCATGCACTCCGTTGACACACACTCTGGTGGGCTCCATCAGAATGTTGGCCACATGGGAATGAGGCAGCTTGAATTCCCTCAAGTACCCCAACAACTTCAGGAACCAGGCTGGGGCCCCCATGGCTCCCACAGGGAGGATATACATCAGCTACTGGGAGCCTCCACTCAGGACACTCCAAGCATGTACAGCTGCTCAAAGTCCCCAATGCCTAGGCACACACCAACTCCAGCACCGCAAGCCGTTGAGGCCTCTGCTTCCCCTGAGCATGAGACCCTTATGAGGCCGGGGCCCTCTAGGGCTCGGGTCACCTGAGTACATCTGCCAAGGTCATCACAGGCATCAGGGTGTAGCAAACATCAGGCTGCTACAACACCCTTGCTCCGGATGTCGGGCCTGCATCGCGGTCATGGCAGAGATCTTACATGTGCAATCCCTTAGACCCCCTTGTTTGTCTGTGCTTCATGCAGCCTTGTTCGAGCCCAGATTCCCTCTGGCTTCCATTGTTCATCCATATCATTCTCCTCTTTGCCCCTCTGCTTGCCATCATGAGCTCTCACCCTTCCCAGCCTTTGCACATTGGCCCCCTTATCTTTGCCATCCCACCCCATCCCCCGGCACCATCTCGCAACCCATCCCTAGATGAACCTATTACCTTTGTTGCAGTATCTGCATGAGTTCTGCATCACATATAGACACTGATGCGTGGCACCAAGGGTAGGACACCCTTGTATTCCCCAACAGCTGGTGCAGTACTGATCTGACTCAGCGATACAGGAGCATCCATGGGTCCAGCAGCACGGTGCTGTCCATGAAAACCAGCTCAGCTTGGAGATGGAGGCAGGAACAGCCGGTACAGTGGTGTACAGCGCATCCGAAGCAGAATGGCACAATGGCACAAAGCTTTGTTCTCCAGTCATGTTGAATTCTCTAGTGAACTGAGTGACCTTGGGCACGCCACTCTTTATCAATAATTTGGACCAACATAATTTAATGCTGGTAGTTTCACAAAACCATGAGACATAAGAGCAGACGTAGGCCATTCAGTCTATTGAGTGCGCTCCACCGTTCAATGAGATTATGACTGATCTGATAATCCTCAAATCCACTTTCCCGCCTAACCCGCATAGCCCTTGATTCCCTTACCAGTTAAAAATCTCTCGATTTTAGCCTTGAACATACTTAACAACCCAGCCACTAGAGCCCACTACAGTAAAGAATTCCACAGATTCATCACCTTCTGAGAGGAGAAATTCCTCCTTGTCCCTCTCTTAAATGAGCAACTCTTTACTCTAAAATTAAGCTCTCTGGTTCGAGACACCCCCACAAGGGAAAACAACCTCTCAGCATTGACCTTGTCAAGACCCCTGAGAATCCGATATGTCCCAATACAGTCATCTCTCATTCTTCAAAACTCCAATGAGTATAGGACAAATCTACTCAATCATTTTTCAAAAGAAAGTCCCTTCATACCCAGGATTGACCTCATGAACCTTCTCTGGACTGCCTCCAATGACAGTACTTCTTTCCTTAGATAAGGAGACCAAAACCATTCACAGTATTCAAAATGTGGTCGAACTAGTGCCTTGTACAGTTTTAGCAAGTCTTCCCTATTTTTATACTCCATTCCCTTTGAAATAAAGACCAACATTCCATTTGTCTTCCCAATTACCTGCTGAGCTTGGATGCCAGTTTTCTCTGATTTATGTATGAGGACTCCCAAATCCTCCTGTGCTGAAGCTTTCTGCAATATTTTTCCATTGAAATAAAATTCAGCTCCTTTATTCTTCCTATTAAAGGGCATAACTTCTCATTTTCCTACATTATCTTCCATTTGCCAAATTTTTGCTCACTCACTTGATGGGCGGGATTTTCTGCCCATTCCCTCCGGTGGCATCTTCTGGTGTCGCCGACAGCAACCACTTACTGTGGGCTCCCCGACATCATTTTTGACCTATTTTTGTGTCATTCACAAACTTGGCAATAGTACATTCACTTCCCTCATCCAAGTCATTGATATATATTGTAAATAATTTGTAGCCCCAGCTTTGATCCCTGTGGCACTCTGTTAGCTACAGGTTGCCCGACTGAAATGCCCCTTATTCCAAATCTCTGTCCTCTATGCATGTTAATATACCACCCCCAACACCATGGTTTCTATGTTATTAAGTAGACTTTTGTATGGTACTTGTCAAATGTTTTTAGGAAATCCATGTATATTACATCTACTGGTTCCCCTTTATCTATCTTGCTCATTATCACATCAAAGAATTGTAATAAATCTTTCAGACAAGATTTCCCATGCATGAAGTTTAATTATATTATGTATTTCTAAATGCTTTGCTATTATATCTTTTATAATGGACTCAAACATTTTCCAAACGATAGATGTTAAGTTAACTGGCCTATAGTTACCTGATTTTTTTATTCATTCATGGGAAATGCTGTCCAGCATTTATTGCCCATCCCTAGTTGCCTTTGAGAAGGTGGTGGTGAGCTACCTTCTTAAAATTCTGCAATCCACATGCTGTGGCCTTTCTCTTCCTTTTTACATTTAAAGAAGTTCCGACTGTCCATTTTATATTAAGAACAAAGAACAAAGGGAAAAAAAGCACAAGAACAGGCCCTTCGCCCCCCCCCCAAGCCCGTGCCGATCACGACGCCTTAACTAAACTATAAAAAAAATCTTCTGCCCTCACTCAATAATAAATCATTTGTTTTCATTCTTTTTTATTTAATTTTTTACTCTTCCTTTTATTTCTTTATTGTCTTTCTTCATTCCCCCCCCCCCACTCTTTCCCCCTACTTTATCTCCCTTCCCTTTCCTTTTCTCCCCCTTTTCTAAATTTCATCTCTGCCCCATCCATTCCACACCCACCAGCCCAACCCCCCCGCCCCCCCCCCTCCCCCCAACCCCCCACATCTTCATCTGTCACATCTTACCCTCTCATTTTGGCTTCTCTGCCATTTGGCCATTCACACCCTTTATTCTCTCTGTCGACAACCATTAGTAGACTTTTCCTCTGGTTTCTGTGGCTATGACTCATCTTTCATTCCCTCACCCTGCAGTATAAATATCTCCCACTTTCTATGCCTTTTAGCTTTGACAAAAGGTCATCTGGACTCAAAACGTCAGCTCTTTTCTCTCCTCACAGGTGCTGCCAGACCTGCTCAAATTTTCCAGCATTTTTTCTTTTGGTTTCTGCCCTTACTCGGTCCATATCCCTCTATTCCTTCCCTATTCATGTACTCATCCAGATGCCTTTTAAGTGTTGCTAATGTGCCTGCTTCCACCACCTCCTCTGGCAGCGCGTTCCAGGCACCCACCACTCTCTGCGTGAAAAACTTCCCCTGCACATCTCCCTTAAACTTTCCCCTTCTCTCCTCGAACCTGTGTTCCCTTATAATTGACACTTTCACCCTGGGAAACAGCCTCTGACTATCCACCCTGTCTATGCCTCTCATAATGTTGTAGACCTCTATCAGGTCTCCCCTCAGCCTCCATCTTTCCAGTGAAAACAATCCTAGTTTGTTCAACCTCTCCTCATAGCCAACACTCTCAAGACGAGGCAACATCCTGGTGAACCTTCTCTGCACTCTCTCCAAAGCTTCCATGCCCTTCTGCTAGTGTGGTGACCAGAACTGCACGCAATACTCCAAATGCGACATAGCCAAGATTTTTTCTAGCTGCAACATGATTTCCCAACTCCTGTACTCAAAGTCCCAGCTGATAAAGGCAAGCATGCCATATGCCTTCTTAATCACCCTGACCACCTGTATTGCCACTTTTAGGGAACTGTGGACCTGCACGCCCAGATCCTCTGTATGTTGATATTCCCAAAGGTTCTGCTATTTACAATATAATTCGCACCGAGATTTCAAGCTCCAAAATGCTTCACCTCGCATTTGTCCAGATTAAACTCCATCTGACATTTCAGTGCCCAAGTCTCCAATCTATCTATATCCTGTTGTATCCTTTGACAATCCTCAGCACTGTCAGCAACTCCACCAATCTTCGTGTCATCCGCAAATTTATGAATCAGACCACCCACATTTTCCTCCAGATCATTTATATATACTACAAACAACAGAGGTCCCAGCACTGATCCCTGCGGAACACCATTGACTACAGATCTCCATTCAGAAAAAACACCCTTCCATCGGGGGCGGCACGGTAGCACAGTGGTTAGCACTGCTGCTTCACAGCTCCAGGGACCTGGGTTCGATTCCCGGCTTGGCTCACTGTCTGTGTGGAGTTTGCACATTCTCCTCGTGTCTGCGTGGGTTTTCTCCGGGTGCTCCAGTTTCCTCCCACAGTCCAAAGATGTGCTGGTTAGGTTGATTGGCCATGCTAAAATTGCCCTTAGTGTCCTAGGATGTCTAGGTTAGAGGGATTAGTGGGTAAATATGTAGGGATATGGGGGTAGGGCCTGGGTGGGATTGTGGTCGGTGCAAACTCGATGGGCCGAATGGCCTCTTTCTGTACTGTAGGGTTTCTATGATCTATGATCGCTACTCTCTGTCTTCTATAACCCAGTAAGACGTTTAACAACACCAGGTTAAAGTCCAACAGGTTTATTTGGTAGCAAAAGCCACACAAGCTTTCGGAGCACCAAGCCCCTTCTTCAGGTGAGTGGGAATTCTGTTCACAAACAGGGCATATAAAGACACAAACTCAATTTACATGAATAATGGTTGGAATGTGAATACTTACAGCTAATCAAGACTTTAAGATACAAACAACGTGAGTGGAGAGAGCATCAAGACAGGCTAAAAAGATGTGCATTGTCTCCAAACAAGACAGCCAGTGAAACTCTGCAGGTCCAGGCAAGCTGTGGGGGTTACAAATAGTGTGACATGAACCCAATATCCCGGTTGAGGCCGTCCTCATGTGTGCGGAACTTGGCTATCAGTTACTGCTCAGCGACTCTGCGCTGTCGTGTGTCGTGAAGGCTGCCTTGGAGAACGCTTACCCGAATATCAGAGGCCGAATGCCCGTGACCGCTGAAGTGCTCCCCGACAGGAAGAGAACAGTCTTGCCTAGTGATTGTCGAGCGGTGTTCATTCATCCGTTGTCGCAGCGTCTGCATAGTTTCCCCAATGTACCATGCCTCGGGACATCCTTTCCTGCAGCGTATCAGGTAGACAACGTTGGCCGAGTTGCAAGAGTATGTACCGTGTACCTGGCGGATGGTGTTCTCACGTGAGATGATGGCATCTGTGTCGATGATCCGGCACGTCTTGCAGAGGTTGCTGTGGCAGGGTTGTGTGGTGTCGTGGTCACTGTTCTCCTGAAGGCTGGGTAGTTTGCTGCGGACAATGGTCTGTTTGAGGTTGTGCGGTTGTTTGAAGGCAAGAAGTGGGGGTGTGGGGATCGCCTTGGTGAGATGTTCGTCTTCATCAATGAAGAAATATAAGTCGTCCAGTACTTTCCCAGAGCGGAGAAGCTACGGCATCTCCTCCGGAGCCTTCAACATGTCATTGATGAAGACGAACATCTCGCCAAGGCCACCCCACACCCCCACTTCTTGCCTTCAAACAACCACACAACCTCAAACAGACCATTGTCCGCAGCAACTACCCAGCCTTCAGGAGAACAGTGACCACGACACCACACAACCCTGTCACAGCAACCTCTGCAAGACGTGCCGGATCATCGACACGGATGCCATCATCTCACGTGAGAACACCATCTCCCAGGTACACGGTACCTACTCTTGCAACTCAGCCAACGTTGTCTACCTGATACACTGCAGGAAAGGATGTCCGAAGGCATGGTACATTGGGGAAACCATGCAGACGCTACGACAACAGATGAATGAACACCGTTCGACAATCACCAGGCAAGACTGTTCTCTTCCTGTGGAGGAGCACTTCAGCAGTCACGGGCATTCAGCCTCTGATCTTCAGGTAAGCGTTCTCCAAGGCGGCCTTCACGACACACGACAGCGCAGAGCCGCTGAGCAGAAACTGATAGCCAAGTTCCGCACACATGAGGACGGCCTAAACTGGGATGTTGGATTTATGTCACATTATCAGTAACCCCCACAGCTTGCCTCCTGGACTTGCGGGCTATCCTGTCTGGAGACAATACACATCTCTTTAACCTGTGCTTAATGCTTCCTCCACCCACATTGTCTGTATCTTTAAGACCTGGTTGGTTGTAGAGATTCGCAGTCTAATCAGTATTCTGTAACTTGATTTTGTGTCTCTGTGCCCTGTTTGAGAGCACATTTCCATTCCATCTGACGAAGGAGCAGCACTCCGAAAGCTAATGGTATTTGCTACCAAATAAACCTGTTGGACTTTAACCTGGTGTTGTTAAAACTCTTACGTTGGTCAAAGAAGACAGAGGGTAGCAGTGGAAGGGTGCATTTCTGAATGGAGGGCTGTGACAAGTGGTGTTCCTCAGGGATCAGTGCTGGGATCTTTGCTGTTTGTAATATATTTAAATGATTTGGAGGAAAATGTAACTGGTTTGATTAGTAAGTTTGCGGACGACACAAAGGTTGGTGGATTTGCAGATAGCGAGGACCATCAGAGGATACAACAGGATATAGATCAGTTCGACTCTTGGACGGAGAGATGGCAGATGGAGTTTAATCCGGACAAATGTGAGGTAATGCATTTTGGAAGGTCTAATACAGATAGGAAATATACAGTAAATGGCAGAACCCTTAAAAGTATTGATAGGCAAAGGGATCTGGGTGTACAGGTACACAGGTCACTGAAAGTGGCAATGCAGGTGGAGAAGGTAGTCAAGAAGGCATATGGCATGCTTGCCTTCATCAGCCAGGGCACTGAGTTTAAAAATTGGCAAGTCATGTTGCAGCTTTATAGAACCTTAGTCAGGCTGCACTTGGAATATAGTGTTCAATTCTGGTCACCACACTACCAGAAGGATGTGGAAGCTTTGGAGAGGGTACAGAAAAGATTTACCAGGATGTTGCCTGGTATGGAGGCCATTAGCTATGAGGAGAGGTTGGAGAAACTTGGTTTGTTCTCACTGGAACGACTGAGGTTGAGGGGTGACCTGATAGAAGTCTACAAGGTTATGAGAGGCATGGACAGAGTGGATAGTCAGAAGCTTTTTCCCAGGGTGGAAGAGTCAATTACTCGGGGGCACAGGTTTAAGGTGCGAGGGGCAAGGTTTAAAGATGTACGAGGCAGATCTTTCTACACAGAGAGTGGTGGGTGCCTGGAACTCATTGCCGGGGGAGATAGTGGAAGCAGATACGGTAGTGAGTTTTAAGGGGCGTCTTGACAAATACATGAATAGGATGGGAATGGAGGGATATGGTCCCCGGAAAGGTAGGGGGTTTCAGTTCAGTCGGGCAGCATGGTCGGTGCAGGCTTGGAGGGCTGAGATAAATTAACAGGCTGTGTAATTTTCTGTGCTGTAATTTTCTTTGTTCTTTGTTCTCTTTGTACACAACATCTGCCGCACTACCCTCATCAATCCTCCTTGTCACTTCCTCAAAGAAATCAATCAAATTTGTAAGACATGATCTTTCCTTAACAGCACCATGCTGACTACCCCTGGCTAGTCCATGTCTTTCTAAGTGATGGTTTACTCGATCTGCCAGGATTGATTCTATTAATTTGCCCACCACTGAAGTAAGACTAACTGGCCTACAAATGTTTGGTAATTCCTTCTTGCCCTTTTTAAACAAGGGAACCACATTTGCATTCCTCCACTCTTCCAGAACCTCACCTGTGTCGAGTGAAGATTCGAAAATATTCCACAGAGCATCTGCTATTTTCTCCCTGATCTCCTTCAACATCCTAGGGAGCAATTTATCCGGCCCTGGCAACTTATCCACTTTCAAGAATTCCAACTCCTCTGACACTTCCTCTCTCATGATTATTTTATCCAATATTTCACACTGCTCCTCTTAGATTGCTATATCTGCATCATCCTTTCCCTTTGTGAATATGGAGACAAAAAATTAATTTAAAATTCTTCCCATATCCTCTGCATCTTCACACAATTCCTTTCTTCATCTCTGATCGGTCCTACTTTGTCCTTAACTATCCTTTTGAACAGTAAGAAGTCTCACAACACCAGGTTAAAGTCCAACAAGTTTATTTGGAACCACAAGCTTTCAGAGCGCTGCTCCTTCCTCAGGTGAGTTCCTCAGGTACTCAGGTTCCTCACCAGATTCCTCAGGTATTTCCTCAGGTATTCACCTGATGAAGGGACAGCACTCCGAAAGCTCGTGATTCCAAATAAACCTGTTGGACTTTAACCTAGTGTTGTGAGACTTCTTACTGTGCCTACCCCAGTCCAATGCCAGCATCTACACATCATGGCTATCTTTTTGCTCTTTATATACTGGTAAAATATCTTTGGTTTTCCTTAATCTTGCTTGCAAATATTTTTTCATGCCCTTATTTTTTACTTGATCGCTGTACTGATTTGTAGGCCTGATGGGATTCCATCGAGCAGCTGTTTTAATGAGCATTTATGAAATGCAAAAGAATGCAAATAGACTCCATACCACCTGCCAGCGGAGAGACCAACCCACCATTAACCCGCCATTGGGAGAATTTTAACATGAGTTTACAATAGTGGGTTTCTGACTTTTTGGCTCCTGCTAGATTGTCTGTTCCCACCGACCTCCAAACCTGCCATTGCAGAATGGGAGCATTCCACCCAACAATAATTTGTATTTATATAGTACATTTAACATAAGTAAAATGTTGCAAAACTCAGCACAGGATCATTTGGAAACAAAATATGACACCAAGCCATGTAAGACTTTAAGGGGTGTCCAAAAGAGGAAAAAACAGTGATGAGGTTTAGGGAGGGAATTCCAGAGGTTAGGGTCTTAGTAGCTGAAGATATAGTCACCAATGATGGTGTGATTAAAATTGGCAATCTTCAATAGGTCCGAATTGAAAGAGTGTAGATATCTTATAGATCGGTAAAGGTGGAGGAGATTAGAGAGATAAAGAGGTGGCGAGGTCATGGTGAGACTGAAAAGAAGAATGAGAATTTTAAAATTGAGGTTGCTAAATTAGATTGCTTCCTAAATGAACAATCACAGGGATGATGAGTGAATACAATTTAGTGTGAATTTGAATTCAGGCAGCAGAGTTTTGGCTGAGCTTAAATTTGCAAAGGCTAGAATGTTGCAGGCTGGCCAGCTGCACATTGGTCAAGGTGTAATAGTCAAGACCCGAGAGGTAACTAAACCAGGTGAGTTCACTAATGTCCTTTGACTGTCAGTCCCAGATTTTTATTGAATTCAAATTTCAGCATATGCTATGGTGGGATTTGTACCCAAGTTCCCAGAGTATTATCCTGGATCTCTGGAGTACTTTCCAGTGACAATACCACCAGGTTGTTGACATGAGTAAAGGTTCTAAGATTTTTTAAAAATTTGCAAGTTAGGGTAAAACGTACCAAGATAACCAGAAGCAGCTTCAAGTGTTCCTTTGGACTCATTTAGAAACTGTGCCCCAGTTGCTCGGTTGTAAATTATTACTCCTCCGCTCCAGTCATAAGCTCCTACAGCACCAAGCAAAATGTTGCCCTGTAAGGATAATAATAATTGTTTACTCAAGAGGAATAAGCCATGATAATCATTAGGTCAGAAAAAGACATATTAATTTATCCAAGAAACAGTTTCCTCCATGAACTGGTATGATAACTGTAAAAAGTGAAAAATATCACCTTGTCTGAGAGCATTTTAGCTCAATGTTGGAGATGAAGAGGATGTGTAGAATTCATTTCTTTAAAAATGGGTGGAAAACATACAGCTAGTTCTTTCTGTGCACCAGATCATTGGTACAACACTGCTGTAGCCTGTTAATTTATCTCAGCAATCCAGTGATTTGTTACATCAGTCAGTGAGTTCAACTAATCAATAAAGATAACTCCAAAGAGAGTCCCGGATGGAGTGATGAAAGTACGATGGATGCTTGAATAGATTAATGTTGGTTGGGAACTTCAATATGTTGGGACACAGCAAAAGGCTGTAAAGAACTTCATCTGCTAAAAATAATTACTATGGTCATACCCAAAGAGCTTGGGGGGGATTCACTGGCTCCGTTCCCTGCTGGCGGGAATCCATATGTCCCGCTGAATGGGGCATCAGAGCTATAACGGGATTTCCAATGGGTGTCAAACCCATTGCCATTCACCTGACCTGCTTCACTGGCCCCAATCAGGTTCCCACCTAGAATGGGCAGGAACCCATTGATTATACAAAACTGCCAATTTGAATGTAATTGGCAGGTTCGATTCGAAGCCCACCCACCATTCACCTGCCTCCCCAGCTGGATCTGAACCCGGTGGACTTTGGGACTGTTCAGGAGTACCATGAACCTGGCACAGTGGACCACAAGATGGGTCAAGGAGATAAGTGTAGTGTCCATGTGTCCCTCTGACCCTGCCACGCTGCAAAGGGAGGGTTCCCCAAGGATCCTGAGGGTTGGGTGGGCTCGGGCTGGGGGCAAAAGATTGGTCTCGGCAATCTCCCCTGGGATGGGCATCTGCTGGCTAGATTGCCCTTCTAGCCTAGGAAACCTGGATATCACTCCTGGCATGGTGATTTCAGGCGTCTCTCTGATCAAAGTCTTCATTCTGGTCTGTGGATGTGAAAACCTTTAAGTGGGCTGCTCACGTTAATCTCCATGCCTCCTGGACACCTCGCGGGCTTCCAAATCCCAGCCACACTCCATTCAGCAGAAGGGATTCCCCTTTCTCTCTGTCAGAAGCTGCAGGTGTGGGAAGATCCCTTTCAACTCCTCTGACGGACAGAAGTCAGGGGGGAGTTCCTTTCTCCACAGCTTCTCACTGAAGCCCATTCTTTTAACACAGCATTTCTTTCAAGTCTCTGAGCCTTCATAGAAAGTCAAAAGCTTTTGAAATCCCTTCAAACCCTTTGAAAAGCCTTTCTTCAATTCAATTTCAGTCCAGTCCATTTAACTCTCCTTTGATTGATAGCTTAATGGTTTTTAGGCAGCATGCAGTGAGCTTCTCACATCTGCAGCTTCTTAGAGAGAGGAATTCCTTCTGCACAATGGAGTGCTGCTGGGATTTGGCAGCCTGCCAGATGTCCAGGGGGCATGGTGATTAAAGTGAGTAGCCCACTTCAAAGACCAGAATGAAGACTTTAATCAGAGACGACTGAAATAATGCACGCCAGAAGTGATGGAAATATAAAAACATAGAAACTAGAAGCCCTTCGAGCCTGTCTGCCATTCACTTTGATCATGGCTGATCACTGAATTCAATATCCTGATCCCCCTTGCCCCCATATCCCTTGATCCCTTTAGCCCCAAGAGCGATAGCTAATTTCTTCTTGAAATCAGACAATGTTTTAGCCTCAACTACTTTCTGTGGTAGCGAATTTCACACATTCACCACCCTCTGGGTGAAGAGATTTCTCCTCACCTCAGCTCTAAAAGGTTTACCCCTTATCTTCAAACTGTGACCCAAATTTTGGACTCCCCCACCATTGGGAACATTCTTTCTGAATCTACCCTGTCTAACCCTGTTAGAATTGTATTAGTTTCTATGAGATCCCCTCTCACTCTTCTAAACACCAGTAAATATAAGACTATAAGATCATAAGACATAGGAGCAGAATGAGGTCACTCGGCCCATCGAGTCTGTTCCGTCATTCAATCATGGCTGATATTTTTCTCATCCCCATTCTCCTGCCTTTTCCCCATAACTCTTGATCGCCTTATTAATCAAGGATCTGTCTTAAAGACACTCAATGACCTGGCCTCCACAGCCTTCTGTGGCAAAGAGTTCCACAAATTCACCACTCCCTGACTGAAGAAATTCTTCCTCATCTCTGTTTTAAAGGATCGTCCCTTTAGCCTGAGGTTGTGCCCTCTGGTTCTAGTTTTTCTTACTAGTGGAAACATCCTCTCCATGTCCACTCTATCCAGGCCTCGCAGAATCCTGTAAGTTTCAATAATTCCCCCCCCCACCCCCCGCCGCTTATTCTTCTAAACTCCAATGAGTACAGACCCAGAGTCCTCAACCGTTCCTCAGACGACAATCCCTTTATTCCAGGGATCATTCTTGTGAACCTCCTCTGGAGCCTTACCAAGGGCAGCACATCCTTCCTTAGATACGGGGCCTAAAACTGCTCACATTACTCCAAATGGGGTCTGACCAATATAATCCTAACCGACTTAGTCGCTCCTCACATAACAGATCTCCCATCCCAGGAATCAGCCTGGTAAGCCTTTGTTGCACTCCCTCTAGAACAAGGACATCCTTCCTCAGATAAGGATACCAAAACTGCACACAATATTCTAGGTGTGGCCTCACCAACTTCCTATCCAATTGCAGCAAAACATCACTATTCCTGTATTCAAATCCTCTCGCTATGAAGGCTAACATACCATTTGCCTTCTTTACTGCCTGCTGTACCTGTGCGCTTACTTTCAGCAACTGATTCACGAGGACTCCAAGGTCTCGTTGAGTATCCATCTCTCTCAATTTACACCCATTCAAGTAATAATCTGTCTTCCTATTATTGCTACCAAACTGGATAACATCACATTTATCCACATTATACTGCATTTGCCATGCATATACCCACACACTCAGCCTGTCCAAGTCATGCTGAAGCATCTCTGCATCCTCCTCACAGCTCACCCTCCTACCCAACTTTGTATCATCTGCAAATTTGAAGATAATACATTCACTAAATCACAGAAAACTACAATGCAGAAGAAGCCCTTCGGCCCAGCGAGTCTGCACCGACACATGAAAGGCGCTGACCTGCCCACCTAATCCCACTTGCCAGCACTTGGCCCATAGCTTTGAATGTTATGGTGTGCCAAGTACCCATCCAGGTACTTTTTAAAGGATGTGAGGCATCCCGCCTCCACCACTCTCCCAGGCAGCACATTCCAGATCGTCACCACCCTCTGAGTAAAAAGGTTTTTCCTCATATCCCCCCAAACCTCCACACAAACTTTTAACTTGTGTCCCCTCATAACTCACCCTTCAACTAAGTGGAACAGCTGCTCCCTATCTACCTTGTCCATGCCCCTCATAATCTTGAACACCTCAATTAGGTCACCCCTCAATCTTCTCTGCTCCAGAGAAAACAACCTAAGCCTATCCAACCTCTCCTTATAACTTAAATGTTACATCCCAGGCAGTATCCTGGTGAATCTCCTCTGCATCCCCTCCAGTGCGTTCATGTCCTTCCTATAATGTGGTGACCAGAACTGCACACAGTACTCCAGCTGTGGCCTCACTAAAGTTCTATACAACTCCATCATGACCTCTCAGCTTTTGTAATCTATACCCCGATTGATAAAGACGAGTGTGCCATATGCCTTTTTCACCACCATATTAACCTGCCTCTCCACCTTCAGAGATCTATGGACAAACACGCCAAGGTTCCTTTGTTCTTCGGAACTTCCCAGTGTCAGACCTTTCATAGTATACTTCCTTGTCAAATTGCTCCTTGCAAAGTGCATCAGCTCACACTTTTCAGGGTTAAATTCCATCTGCCCCTTATCCGCCCATTTGACCATCTCATCTATATCTTCCTGTAACCCAAGACACTCAACCTCACAGTTAACCACCCGGCCAATCTTTGTGTCATCGGCAAACTTACTGATCGTACCCCCCACATAGTCATTTATGTCATTTATATAAATGACGAACAATAGGGGCCCCAGCACGGATCCCTGTGGTACACCACTGGTCGCTGGCCTCCAGTCACTAAAGCAGCCGCTTGTCATCACCCTCTGTCTCCCATCACTAAGCCAATTATAAATCAACCTTGTCAGATCACCCTGTATCCCTTCTGAATAAGTCTCCCGTGTGGGACTTTGTCAAAGGCTTTGCTGAAATCCATGTAAACTACATCAACCACACTACCCTCATCTACACACTTGGTCACTTGCTCAAAAATTTCAATCAAATTTGTTAGGCATGACCCCCTCTGACAAAATGATGCTGACTATCCCTGAGCAAACCTTGCCTCTCCAAATGGAGATAGATTCTCTCCTTTAGAATCTTCTCCAGTAGTTTCCCAATCACAGACGTCAGACTCACTGGTCTGTAGTTCCCTAGCTTGTCTCTACTACTTTTCTCAAAAAATGAGACCACATTAGCTGTTCTCCAATCCTCTGGCACCTCCCCGGTGGCCAGGGAGGAATTAAAAATTTGGGTCAGAGCCTCTGCAATTTCTTCCCTTGCCTCCCACAACAGCCTGGGACACAATTCATCCGGACCTGGAGATTTGTCCACTTTTAAGCCTGTCAATACAATCAGTACCTTGTCACTCCCTAGGATAATTTTCTCTAGAGCTTCACAGTCTCTCTCCCCGAGTTTCAGAACTACCTCCTCATTCTCATGGGTGAAGACAGATGTGAAATATTCACAGGTGAGGTCACAGGTGAGGTGCCTGAAAATTGGAGGGTGGCAAATGCTGTGCCTTTGTTCAAAAAGAGCTGCAAAGAAAAGCCTGGGAACTACAGGCCGGTGAGCCTCACATCTGTAGTAGGTAAGTTGTTCAAAGGTATTTAGGGAGACAGGATCTACAGGCATTTAGAGATGCAAAGACTGATTAGGGACAGTCAGCATGGCTTTGTGAGTGGAAAATCATGCCTCACAAATTTGTTTGAGTTTTTTGAAGGGGTACCCAAGAACGTAGATGAGGGCAGTGCAGTTGATGTTGTCTACATTGACTTTAGCAAGGCCTTTGACAAGGTACCACATGGTATGTTGTTGCATAAGGTTAAATCTCACGGGATTCAGGGTGAGGTAGCCAAAGGGATACAAAATTGGCTTGATGACAGAAGACAGAGGGTGGTTGTAGAGGGTTGTTTTTCAAACTGGAGGCCTGTGACCAGTGGTGTGCCTCAGGGATCAGTGCTGGGTCCACTGTTATTTGTCATTTATATTAATGATTTGGATGAGAATATAGGAGGCATGATTCGTAAGTTTGCAGATGACACAAAGATTGGTGGTATAGTGGACAGTGAAGAATGTTATCTAGGATTGCAACAGGATCTTGATCAATTGGACCAGTGGGCTGATGAATGGCAGATGGAGTTTAATTCAGATAAATGTGAGGTGATGCATTTTGGTCGATTGAACCAGGGCAGGACTTACTCAGTTAATGGTAGGGTGTTGGGGAGAGTTATAGAATAAAGAGATCTGGGGGTACAGGTTCATAGCTCCTTGAAAGTGGAGTCACAGGTGGACAGAGTGGTGAAGGCGGCATTCGGTATGCTTGGTTGCATTGGTCAGAACATTGAATACAGGAGTTGGGTTTTTTTGTCGAAGTCGTACAAGATATTGGTAAGGCCACACTTGGAATACTGTGCACAGTTCTGGTCATCCTATGAAAAAGGATATTATTAAACTAGAAAGAGTGCAGAAAAGATTTACTAGGTTGCTACCGGGACATGATGGTTTGGGTTATAAGGAGAGGCTGGATAGACAGGAACATTTTTTCTCTGGGCCGAAGAGCCTGTTTTCATGCTGTGACTCTATGACCTATATGACTTATGACTCTGTCTCCACCCACAGATTTAGCTCTTGGTCCCTAATGGGCCCTACTCTTTCCCTGGCTATCCTCTTCCTATTGATATACTTATAGGATATCTTAGGATTTTCTCTACTTTTACCAGCCAGAGCTTTCTCATATCCCCTCTTTGCTCTCCTAATTGATTTCTTAAGCTCCACCTTGCACTTTCTGTACTCCACTAATGCCTCCGCAGACTTAGAGTCATAGGGTCATAGAGGTTTATGGCATGGAAACAGGCCCTTCGGCCCAATTTGTCCATGCCGCCCTTTTTTTTAAAAACGCCTAAGCTAATCCCAATTGCCCGCATTTGGCCCATATCCCTCTATACCCATCATACCCATTTAACTATCTAAATGCTTTTTAAAGGATAAAATTGTACCCGCCTCGACTACTACCCCTGGCAGCTTGTTCCAGACACTCACCACCCTCTCTGTGACTTACTCCCCTTATACTTTTTAAAAGCCTCTCCATTCCTTCTCATTATAGTCATAGAGGCATAGAGGTTTACAGCATGGAAACAGTCCCTTCGGCCCAACTGTGTGAAAAAATTGCCCCTCTGGACACTTTTTTATCCCTCCCCTCTCACCTTAAACCTATGCCCTCTAGTTTTAGACTCCCCTTCCTTTGAGAAAAGATATTGACTTTCTAGCTGATCTATGCCCGTCATTATTTTATAGACCTCTATAAGATCACCCCTCAGCCTTCTGCGCTCCAGAGAAAAAAATCCCAGTCTATCAAGCCTCTCCTTATAATTCAAACTAACAAGTCCTAGTAGCATCTTAGTAAGTCTCTTCTGCACTCTTTCTAGTTTACTAATATCCTTTCTATAATAGGGTGAAAAGAACTGTACACAGTACTCCAAGTGTGGCCTTACCAATGTCTTGTACAACTTCAACAAGATGTCCCAATTCCTGTATTCAATGTTTTGACCTATGAAACCAAGCATGCTGAATGCCTTCTTCACCACTCTGTCCACCTGTGACTCCACTTTCAAGGAGCTATGAACATGTACCCCTAGATCTCTTTGTTCTGTAACTCTCCCCAACGTCCTACCATTAACTGAGTAAGTCCTGCCTTGGTTCAATCTACCAAAATGCATCACCTTGCATTTATCTAAATTAAACTCCATCTGCAATTCGTCAGCCCACTGGCCCAATTGATCAAGATCCCGTTGCATTTGGAGATAACCTTCCTCACTGTCCACTATGCCATCAATCTTCGTGTCATCTGCAAAATTACTAACCATGCCTCCTATATTCTCATCCAAAGCATTAATATAAATGACAAATAACAGTGGACCAAGCACCGATCCCTGCGGCACACCACTGGTCACAGGTCTCCAGTTTGAAAAACAACCCCCTACAACCACCCTCTGGCTTCTGTCATCAAGCCAGTTTTGTATCCATTTAGATACCTCACCCTGGATCCCTTGAGATTTATCCTTATGCAATAACCTACCATGCGCTTACCTTGCTATCATTGTATCCTGAATGTTTCTAGTCATCCATGGTTCTCTGGGTTTGTTATATCTTCCTATTACCCTGGAGGGAACATGGTTGGGCCTGTACCCTCCCCATTTCATCTTTGAACACCCCCCACTGCTCTCTGTAGATTTCCCCACAAGTAACTCGCTCCAGTCTACCTTGGCCAGATCCTGCCTAATTTTGTTAAAATCTTCTTTCCCCCAATCCAAAACCTTTTTCTCCAACTTGTCAATTGCTTTTCCATAACAAATTTGAATTGAACCATGTTGTGGTCGCTATCACCAAAATGCTCCCCCACCAACACATCAACCACCTGTCCGGCTTCATTCCCCAGAATTAGTTGTTGGATCCTCTACATATTGACCTAAACCTAAAAGGTTTTCCTGTATACATTTTAAGAACTCTACTCCATCTAAGCCCTCAACATGGTGGCTTTCCCAATTAATGTTGGGAAAAGTGAAATCACCTAATATAATTACCCTCTTGTTATTTTACACCCCTCTGCAAATTGTGCACGTATTTGCTCTTCAATTTCCGGCTGACTATCTGGGGTTCTATAATAAACACCTAGCAACGTAGCTGTCTCTTTTTTATTCCTAAGCTCTAACCGCAAAGCTTCATTTGATGCCCCCTCCAGGGTATCATCTATCCTCACTGCAGTAACTGCCTCCTTAACTAATAGTGCAATGCCTCCTCCTCTTTTACCCTCTCCACTGTCTCGCCTGAAGATTCACTTCCCTCTTCCAAATCATTAATATATAATCATTTATGCCAACTCTTTGCTCCCTATCTGCTAACGAGCTTTCTATCCATCTCAAGACATTACCTGCAATCCCATATGCTTTAACTTTACATAGTAGTCTGTTATGTGAGACCTTGTAAGCCACATCCACTGATTCTCCTCGATCAACTCTACTAATTACATCCTCAAGAAATTCCAATAGATTCGTCAAGCATGATTTCCCTTTTGTAAATCCATGCTGACTGTCTGATTATACCACTGCCTTCCAATTGCCGAGTTGTGAAATCCTTGATAATGGACTCTAGCAACTTCCCCTGTACTGACGTTAGGCTCACTGGTCTATAGTTCCCTGTTTTCTTTCTACCTCCCTTTTTGAATAGCGGGCTTACATTAGCTACCCTCCAATCTGTAGGAACTATTCCAGAGTCCAAAGAATTTTGGAAAATAATCTGCTATTTCCAGGGCCACTTCCTTAAGTACTCTGGGATAAAGATTATCAGGACCTGGAGATTTATCCGCCTTCAATCCCATCAATTTCCCCAAAACCATTTCTTACTAATACAGATTTACTTGTGCTCCTCACTAAAACATGTTTCTCTCAGTATTTCGGGCACATTATTCATGTCTTCCTTTGTGAAGACTGAAGCAAAGTACAATTTTAATTCCTCAGCCATTTCTTTATCCCCCGTTATGAATTCTCCCATTTCTGACTGTAAGGGGTCTACATTCATTTTTGTCAATCTTTTTCTCTTTACATACCTATAGAAACTTTTACAGTCAGTTTTTATGGTCCCCACTAGCTTACTCTTATACTCTATTTTCCCTTCTTAATCAATCCCTTGCTCCTCCTTTGTTGATTTTTAAACTGCTCCCAATCCTCAGGCCTATTGCTTTTTCTTGCTAATTTGTATGCTTCGTCCTTGAATTAGCTATAACGTGATCTCCTCTGCACACTTTCTAATGCACTCATATTCTTCCTATAGTGTGGTGAGCACAACTGCACACATTACTCTAGCTGTCGCCTAAAAAGCATTTTATACAGCTCCATCATAACCTCCCTGTTCTTATATTTTATGCCTCGGTTAATAAAGGCAAGTATCACATGTTCCATCTTATCTATCTTTCCTGCTGCCCTCAGGGTTCTATGGACATTAACTCCAAGGTCCCTCTGGTCCTCTGTACTTCCTAGTCTCCGACCGTTCATTGTCTGTTCCCTTGTTTTGTTTATTCTCCCAAAATGCATTACCTCTCACTTTTCAGGGTTAAATTCAATTTGCCACTGTTCTGCCAATCTGAGCAGCCCGTCTATATCATCCGACAGGCTAAAGTTCAGTAAAAGAGTTAAAGTGTTGTAAATTTGAGTTTGGTACCTTAAGTCTTAAATAAAAGGAAGATTGTTCAGAGAATTTGAGTCAACTCCTGCCCTTGTTTGTCACATGAAACTGGAATGCTTGGAAAGAGTTTGAATTAGTTAACTGAATAATACCATTAATTTTCATGTCTTCTGTGAATTTATTGATCATTCCCCTACATTCAGATCTAGATCATTAATATACACTGCTTGTCTTTTGTACAGTGCTGTCTAGATGCAAGAAACCAAATATCTGTCGATTATATTACACAAGAGCATTTTTGACCTGGTCACAAACTCCAGAACCAGGAAACACAGGCTCAAGTTTTGCAGAGGGAAGTTTTGGCTTCATGATTTTGCAGAGCATGGAAACAAATTGGGGCAGAGAGTGAAAGAGAAAGTTTGGGGAAAATTGCACAGATATTTGAGAGAGTGGGTGACTGAGAGCTACAGTTTAAAAAAGGAAGTAGACAAAAGGCTGGTAACTACAGGCCGGTTAGCTTAACGTCTGTAGTTGGGAAAATGCTGGAATCCATCATTAAAGAAGAAATAGCAGGCCATCTGGATAAGAATGGTTCAATCAAGCAGATGCAGCATGGATTCATGAGAGGAAAGTCGTGTTTGACGAACTTACTGGATTTTTATAAAGATGTGACTAGTGCGGTTGATGGAGGGGAACCGGTAGATGTGGTGTTTTTGGATTTCCAAAAGGCATTCGATAAGGTGCCTCACAAAAGGTTGCTGCAGAAGATTGGGTCACACGGAGTTGGGGGTAGGGTGTTAGCGTGGATTGGGGATTGGCTATCCAACAGGAAGCAGAGAGTTGGAATAAATGGGTGCTTTTGTGGTTGGCAGATGGTGACTAGTGGCGTGCCGCAGGGATCGGTACTGGGGCCTCAACTGTTTACTATTTACATAGATGATCTGGAGGAGGGGACTGAGTGTAGGGTAACAAAGTTTGCTGACGACACGAAGATAAGTGGGAAAGTGAATTGCGTGGAGGAAGCGGAAGATCTGCAGAGAGATTTGAATAGGCTGAGTGAGTGGGCGAGGATCTGGCAGATGGAGTATAACGTTGGCAAATGCGAGGTTATTCATTTTGGAAGAAATAATAGCAAATTGGATTATTATTTAAATGGAAAAAATTACAACATGCTACTGTGCAAAGGGACCTGGGGGTCCTTGTGCATGAGTCGCAAAAACTCAGTCTGCAAGTACAACAGGTGATCAAGAAGGCAAATGGGATGTTGGCATTTATCGCAAGGGGAATAGAATATAAAAGCAGGGAAGTGTTGCTGCAACTGTACAAGGCATTGGTGAGGCCGCAACTGGAATACTGTGTGCAGTTTTGGTCTCCTTACTTGTGAAAGGATATATTGGCCTTGGAGGGAGTGCAGAGAAGGTTCACCAGGTTGATACCAGAGATGAGGGGTGTAGATTATGAGGAGAGATTGAGCAGATTAGGTTTGTACTCGTTGGAGTTTAGAAGGCTGAGGGGTGATCTTATAGAGGCATATAAGATAATGAAGGGGCTGGATAGGGTAGAAGTGGAGAGATTCTTTCCACTTAGAAAGGAAACCAGAACTAGAGGGCACAGCCTCAAAATAAAGGGGGGTCAGTTTAGGACAGAGTTGAGGAGGAACTTCTTCTCTCAGAGGGTGGTGAATCTCTGGATTTCTCTGCCCACTGAAGTGGTGGAGGCTTCCTCGTTGAATATGTTTAAGTCACGGATAGATGGATTTCTGATCGGTAGGGGAATTAAGGGTTATGGGGAGCAGGCGGGTAAGTGGAACTGATTCACTTCAGATCAGCCATGATCTTATTGAATGGCGGGGCAGGCTCGAGGGGCTAGATGGCCTACTCCTGCTCCTATTTCTTATGTTCTTATGTACAGCGGACAGCAGTTTCCTTTTACAGTCTTGTACTCTCTTACGTTTATAAATAAAATATAACATGGAATCTATAATTTTATATCTTTTTAAAATAAATTATTCGTCAGAAATTTAACAAAATATTAACAAAGTCTCACATCAGCAGCATAATGTGCACTAAATCCAGCTTGTGCCAACTCCATCTGAAATGCACTAATGTTTGAGCCCTGGGTACCTGGAGAATAAATGAATAAATAGATAATGTAAAATAATGACAGTGAATATAATCAGCAAATAATGATTTAACAAACCACACCAAACCTAGCAAGCGTCATTCATTAGGAGAAATAATCATAGAATAATAGAATCCTACAGTGCAGAAAGAGGCCATTCAGCCCATCGAGTCTGCACCAACCACAATCCCACCCAGGCCCCATCCCCATATCCCTACATATTTACCCACTAATCCCTCTAACCTATGCATCCCGGGACACTAAGGGGCAATTTAGAATGACCAATCAACCTAGCCCACAAATCTTTGGACACATTCGTTAGTCCATCGGGTTTCCCCCAGTCTCCAACTGCAGCTCTTGCAGGTCACTGATGTAACCCTCCCAAAAATCAGCATGTAGATGCAAGCATAAAATTGCAGAGAGATATTTATAGATTGTGTGAATGTGCAAAGCTATGCAAATTGATTTCAATGTGGGCAAATGTGATGTAATTCACTTGGAACCTTCTCAGGATATAACAGGGTACTTTGTGTAAAACTAGAAAGGGTGTAGATCGATAGAGACTTAGGTATATAGGTACATAATCATTTACAATATCATGTACAGTACAGAAAATAATCAAAATATCCAATGGAATGATGACCTTTATATTAAAAAGACCAGGTGACAAGGGGGCAGATGTTATGCTCCAGCAGTGATGGACAACCTAGGCCAGTGAGTGGCCCTCCTTCATCTCAGTGGGTCGCAAGATTGAAATCGGGCTTGTTCACTAACCATGACCCCATGAATAAGATTAAATACATTTATATTTCATAATGAGTTATAGAAAATGCTTAATCATTCATATATTAATCAAATTGTCATTTACTGAAGTGGTAGAAACAAAAATAAATACTTATGTTTTAACTGGACACAGAGGGAGTTCACGGCTCTTAGAGTCAATGCTGTGTACAATCAGCATGCACCTCAGCTCATGTGCCCCTGCTTTACGTGCATATCACTTTAATCATACTGGTAGGAATAAAGCCCCGTGGATGGAAACCAGCACCATATGGCAACTCTGCTCTTGGGCAACAATCAATAAAGTGGCTTGTGGGCTGCATTCAGAATCCTGATGGGCCATATGTGGCCCCTGGACTACACATTGTCCACGACTGTGCAATAGTGATGCAACACCCTGGTGAGACCATACCTGGAGTACTGTCTTTAGTTTGGTGAACCAAACCATAGGAAGAATATATTGGCCTTGGAGGTGGTGCAGTGCAGCTTTATCAGAATGATAGCTAGATTCTCAGGTTCAGATATTCGTGGAGTCATGGTGGCAGATGGGTCCATGTGTGGAAGTTCAGCCTCATTTCTAATTGATTCAATTTTTTCTGTTAAAGGAAAGGGGAATGGGCATGGTGCACACATGAGGGAAATTCAAACTCGCCAGGATCATTTGAACTCAGCGCTGAGTTCAAAAAGATCCTATTTTAGCTGCTGAAAATGACTTAACTCAGTATAGGAGTCACAAATTTATGGAGTAGATTTAAAAGCTCTTGAAGGCAGATTAGGTCTGTATAACTATCATGATATGAAGCTATTTAAAGCCCCAGCCCTTTAAAAAAAAACAGGCTGAAGGTGTCAGTGGGAGTTCGAAGCATCTGTTCTAGCAGTTTCAATAGTTGTTTGTTGATATTCCCCAAGGGTCAATCTCTTGTCATTGTCAATGTTTTGCTGATTGCCAAAAACTACAATTAGCTCAGCAGGGCATTTCTGAGTTTACAGTTTGATTGTCAGCTTAAAGGTCATTCAAAAGGTTATTCATTATACATGTTAAGTGTATCTAGAGAAACCAATTGGTGAACATAAATGTTGGCCACTTACCGTCAGAAACAGGGAAACAGGAGAATTTATAATGGGGGACAAAGAAATGGCTGACCAGTTGAATAGATACTTTGGTTCTGTCTTCACAAAAGTGGACACAAATAAGATACCAGAAATTTTGGGGAACACAGGGTTTAGTGAGAGGGGGGAACTGAAGGAAATCAGGATTAGTAGAGAAATGGTGTTGGGCAAATTGATGGGATTGAATCATAGAATTCCTACAGAGTTGAAAGAGGCCATTCGGACCATTGAGTTAGCATCAACTCTCTGAAAGTGTATCCTACTGAAGCCCTATCCCCATAACCCCACGTATTTACCCCACTAACCCACCCCTAATCTACACATCTTGGGGGTGGCACATTCTCCCCGTGTCCATGTAGGTTTCCTCCGGGTGCTCCAATTTCCTCCCACGTCCAAAAGACGTGCTGGTTAGGGTGCATTGGCCATGCTAAATTCTCCCTCAGTGTACCCGAACAGGTGCTGGAGTGTGGCGACTAAGGGAGTTTCATAGTAACTTAATTGCAGTGTTAATGTAAGCCTACTTGTGGCACTAATAAATAAACTATAACTTTTAAAAAAGCTAAGGAGTAATTTAGCATGGCCAACCCACCTAAACTGCACATCTTTCGGACTGTGGGAGGAAACCGGAGATCCCAGAGGAAATACATGAGACACGGGGGAGAACGTGCAAGCTTTACACAGACAGTCACCGAAGGCTGGAATCAAACCTGGATCCCCAGCGCTGTAGGCAGCAGTGCTAACGACAGTGCCACCATGCCGATAAATCCCCAGGGCCAGATAATCTACACCCTAGAGTACCATATTCTATAGACTCTGGAACAGTTTCTGCAGATTGGAGGGTAGCTAATGTAACCCCATGATTTAAAAAGGGAGATAGAGAGAAAACATTGAATTATAGACCAGTCACCCTCTCGTTGGTAGTGGAGAAAATTCTAGAGTCCTGGAAAAAGAGACATCATGCTTGAGAAATCTACTGGAATTCTTTGAGAGTGTAACTAATAGACTTGATGAGGGAGAGGCAGTGGGTGTGGTTTATTTGGACTTTCAGAAGGCTTTTGATAAAATCCACATAAGAGATTAGTGAGTAAAATTACGACGCATTGGATTGTTTTTTAAGTTTATTTATTAGTGTCACGAGGAGGCTTACATTATTACTGCAATTAAGTTACTGTGAAAATCCCCTAGTCGCCACACTCCAGCAACTTTTCGGGTACACTGAGGGAGAGTTTATCATGGCCAATCTACCTAACCTGCACATATTTGGACTGTGGGAGGAAACTGGAGCACCCGGAGGAAATCCACGTAGACATGGGGAGAATGTGCAGACTCCGCACAGACAGTGACCCAAGCCGGGAATCGAACCCGGGTGCCTGGCTCGGTGAGGCAGCAGTGCTAACCACCATGTAACCATAGTGTATTGAAATAGATGGAACAGTGGTTGGCAGTCAGGGTACAAAAAGTAGGAATAGACAGGTCTTTTCCGACTGGCAGGCAGTGAGTAGTGGGTTACCACAAGAATCAGTACTAGACCCCAGCAATTCACAATGTACATTTATGATTTAGATGAGGGAACTAAATTTAATATCTCCAAATTTGCAGATGATACAAAACTGGTGAGAGGGTGAGCTGTGAGGAGGATGCAGACATTCTTCAGTGTAATTTGGGCAGGCTGAATGAGTCGGCAATTGCACTATAATGTGGAGAAATGTGAGGTTACCCACTTTGGTAGCAAAAACAGGAAAGCAGATTATTATCTGAATGGCTATAAATTAGGAGAGGGGAGTATGCAATGAGATCTCGGTGTTCTCGTATACCAGTCGCTGAAGGTAAGCATACAGGTGGTAAAGTGGGCAAATGGCATGTTGGCCTTCACAGCGAGAGGATTTGAGTTCAGGAGCAGGGATGTCTTGCTGCAATTATGCTTTGGTGAGGCCACACCTGGAAAATTATGTGTCATTTTGGTCTCCTTATCTGAGGAAGAAAGTGCTTGCTATAGAAGGAGTACAGAGAGGTTTTACCAGACTAATTTCTGGGATGGTGGGATTGACCTAAGAGGAGAGATTGAGTCGGTTAGGATTACATTCACTGAAGTTTACAAGAATGAGGGGGGATTTCATAGAAACCTCTAGAATTCTAACAGGACTAGACAGGGTAGACGCAGGAAGGATGTTCCCAATGGTGGAGGTGTCCAGAACAAGGGGTCATAGTTTGAGAATAAGGGGTAAGCCTTTTCGGACTGAGGTGAGGATAAATTTCTTCACCCAGAGAGTGGTAAGCCTGTCGAATTCACTACCACAGAAGGTGGTTGAGGCCAAAACAGTATGTTTTCAAGCAGGTGTTAGATCTCGAACTTGGGGCAGAGGGGATCAAAGGGATTGGGGGGAAGGTGGGATCAGGCTGTTGAGTTGGATAAACAGCCATGATCATAATGAATGGCGAAGCAGGCTCGAAGGGCCAAATGGCCTCCTTCTACTCCCATTTTCATGCTTCTATATTTAAGATGAAATAGATTAAAATTTAGCTGTCTTTGGCATGTGACATGAACAGAGGTTTGTTTTTATCTGAACTTAAATACTAGAGATCGTATTTTTAAAAATTTGAATGCTCTTTCATCAATGGGATTGTTTTTTACTAAGTCTGCATTATGAAATCTGTATTAGAGATTTTAACAATTGCCCAAGATGTACTCTGAATGAGTTGGCATGGAATTATGTGGCGTCATGTGGGTGGATGAGGATATGTGTTGGCATTCAGTTGGCGTGGGGGCATGGAGGTGGCTTGGGGTGGGTGCAGTTTGATGGCGTGTGAGGGTTGAGGGCTAGAATTCTAAAATGTAACCAAACAACTGGGATACAGAGATCCAAAGAGGACTTTTTAATCAGTTCAGCCCATCTCAGCACTCAGCTGCCCCATGTCTGCCTCCGATATGCTTCCACAGCAGCAAGGTGCACATGATTCTACAGAAGCATAGAAAATAGAAACAGGAGTAGGCCATTCAGCCCCTCGAGCCTGCTCTGCCAATCATTTTGATCATGGCTGATCATCAAAACCAATATCCTGAACCCGCATTCACCCCATATCCCTTGATCCCTTTAGCCCCACGAGCTATACCTAATTTCTTTTTGAAATCACACAATGTTTTGGCCTCAAACCTTCACCCATTCCAATCCGCGACAGATGACCCCACCATTCAGGGCCTTTCTACTGCAATGCATGTGGCAAGTCAGGAAATTTCCAAAACACAGCACACCACCTTGGTAGTGAAAAGCCAGACCTAAATTTTAAATTACAAGGAGAGATTACACAAATTATGATTGTATTTACTGGAACTTAGGGAGTCAAGAGATGATTTTATTGAAGCTATTAAGGGGAACTGATGAAGTAGTTAGGGCAAAACTATTTGTGCTGATTGGGAATTAGGACGAGTGTACATGGCCAAAAATTAGAGCTAGATATTTCAGGAGTGAAATTGGGAAACACTTCTTCACACGAAGGATGATAGATGTTTGGACATTTCTTCCTCAAATGGCGATTAATGTTAGATCAATTGTTCATTATAAATCCAAGATAATAATTTTTTGTTACCTGTAGGTATAAAGAGCCATGGTGCAAAGGGGTGTAAGCTAAATGGCCTACCCCTGTGCCTCATGACTCAATATAATGTACAGTTTGAATTATTCCAATACAGGGTTTCCAAACCCTGCTGCTGCGATCCTTTAATGGGTGACATGGCGGCATGGTATTTAGGACTGCTGCCTCACAACACCAGTGACCTAGGTTCAACTTCGGTCTTAGGTGACTGTGTGGAGTTTGCACATTCTCCCCATGTCTGCACGGGTTTCCTCTGGGTGCTCCGGTTTCCTCCCACACTCCAAAGACTGGTTAGTGGATTGGCCATGATCATTGCACAGGCTTGCAGAGATGGAGTCGGGGAGTGCGCCTAGGTAGATGTTCTTTCAGAGGGTTGGTGCAGACTTGAACGGTTGAAATGGCATTCTTCAGCACTGTAGGGATTCTATCTAGTTGGAAGTATTTTTGGAAGTTTCACCACACCTATGGTGGCTTGTGAGACCATGGTGTACTGTGTACAGTTTTTATCTCCTTATTTAAGAAACCACTGACCCTCAGTAGCAGCAGTGTGTACTATCTACAAGATGCACTGCAACAATTCACCAAAGATCCTTAGACAGCACCTTCCAAACCCATGACCACTTCCATTGAGAAGGACAAGGGTAGCAGATACATGGGAATACCACCACCTGCAAGTTCCTCACAAAGCCACTCACCATCCCGACTTGGAAATACATCGCCGTTCCTTCATGTTGGGTCAAAATCCTGGAATTCCCTCCCTAATGGCATTGTGGATCAACCTACAGCACATGGACCTCAGTGATTCAAGAAGGCAGCTCACCACCACCTTCTCAAGGGCAACTAGGGATGGGCAATAAATACTGGACAGCCAGTGACACCATGTCCCAGGAATAAATAAAAAAATAAAAAATATAGCTGGAACAGAAACAGTTCAAAGAAGGTTCACTCGATTCATTCCCAGCAGGAAGGGATGTCTTCCGAGGAAATATTGAACAGGTTGAGCATTATCCACTGGAGTTCAGAAGAGTGCATAAGATCCTGAAGGACTACGCAGGGTGGATGCTGATAGGGTGTTTTCCCTTATGGGAAAGACTAGAACGAGGGAATACAGTTTAAAAAGATGGGCGGGAGGGGAGTGGGGGGGGGGGGGGGGGGGTGCGGTGGGGGGCACGTTGGGATGCGATTCTCCCATGCCGCTGCGCTAAAAAATCAGTGCAGCAGGCGGGAGATTTAAGCTGCGCCCAATACACGGGATCTGAGCTGGGCATCCGGCCCCGAATGCATCTCCCAGCACCGGATTCCCGGTGCCGTCAGTTCCGTGCCAGAAATAGGTGTGGAGCTCCATAATACATTCAGGAGACAATTTAAATACTATTTCAACGTAATAAGCGGGCCCGGGACTGAAGTCTCCAGGCCCGCTAGCCTCTCCCACCCTGCCAGAGTGTTTCACTCCGGCAGGGATTACACTAGCTCCCCACTTTCGGGGAACTAGTGGCCCGACCCCGCTGGAGGAGTGAAGGGGGTGCAATCAGGGTCCCCAGGGGACCGAGTGGCCAGGCAGTGGTGCCCCCTGGGCATAGGCACCCTCGCAATGCCAGCCTGTGCCCCCTGGCACTGCCCAAGGGGCAAAGTGCCCATGCCCAAGGGGCACCTTGGCACTGCCTATTGGGCGGGGCTGGGGGCAGGAGGGGAGGTTGAGGCTGACCCGGACATGTTCGGGGAGGGCCAGCAATCGGGCCATGAGGGAGTCGGAGGATCAGCGATGAGGGGTCACGGAACTGGCCAGCGATTGAGCTGGTCAGCAATTGGGAGGCCGGTAGTGTGGCCCACTGCGCATGCGCTGATCTCGGCGCTCACAGATCAGGGCATGTGCAGTGACCCTATGCTGCCAGCCTTTCCAGCGGGAATAGGCCTTGCCCACTGAATGTCAGCGTGATTCACACTGAGGCACCCTGCAGTGCACAGAGTGTGAGAGATTCATTTTGAAACTCCCGCTGAAAAAAACAGCGGGATTTACTCCCGTTTTTATGCGAATTTGACGCTTAGAATTGTTTTGGGAGAATCGCCCCCAGATATTTTTAAAGCCTCTGATTTTACTGCCAGACAGCTTGTATCAGTGTCCAGCAGATTCATCTTGAATTCTTTGAGACTTCAGGAAAATTTCGGGGAGTTACAAGTCATCATTTGGCACCAATTACACTCAAAAGCAATCATTTAACTATCATTTAACATTGCAGGTTACCTAACTGACATCATTGCCAACAGTTACCCTAAACCACAGTGCTCAAGCATTTTCAATTAACAAAATTAGCATTCTGACACCAAATCACAGAGTTTATTCTCCTTATTTCTGGAATTCTGCAGCTTCAAAAATAGAATCATAGAATCCCTACAGTGTAGAATGAGGCCATTCAGCCCATTGAGCCTGCACACCGGCAACAACCTCACCCAGGCCCTATTCTCATAACCCCATGTATTTATCCTGCTAATCCCCCTGACACTAAGGGGAAATTTGGCATGAAAATCAACCTAACCCGCACATCTTAGGAATGTTCAGTTTATTTAGTGAATTTATCAGTGTCACAAGTAGGCTTACATTAACACTGGAATGAAGTTACTGTGAAAATCCTCTAGTTGCCACACTCCGGCGCCTGTTCGGATACAGTGAGGGAGAATTTAGCACAGCCAATGCACCTACCCAGCACATCTTTCGGACTGTGGGAGGAAACCGGAGCACACAGAGAAAACCCATGTAGACACAAGAAGGATATGCAGACTCAGCACAGACAGTGACCTTTTTGTGCCAAGCCTAGAAAGGGATGTATGTTTATAGCATGTTGCTTGGCTTGGAACATTATAATTATCTGTTAAAGTTTATACAATATTATGGTTGCTTTTTGGAATTAGTAAAAATTATGCTAATTTTCTTATTCTTTGTAAATGGTGTTCTTAATTTTATTTTGTTTGATAAAAACTTCCTAGTGGATCACTTAATTTATAGCTGGAGTGTTACACCTTATTTTTTTTATATTCATTTGTGGGACATGGGCATCGCTGGCTGGACAGCACTTATTGCCCGTCCCTAGTTGCCCTTGAGAAGGCCAATCGAGCCTGCACTGACAACAATCCCACCCACACCCTATCGCCGTAACCCTACATATTTATCTTTATAGTCCACCTCAGCACATATCTTTAGAGTGTGGGAGGAAACCGGAGCTCCCAGAGGAAATTCACGCAGACACGGGGAGAACGTGCAAACTCCACACAGACAGTGACCCAAGCCAGGAATTGAACCCGGGTCCCTGGTGGTGTGAGGCAGCAGTGCTAACCACTGTGCCACCATGCCACCAAATGGGAAAACTGGTAAAAAGTGAAGGCAGCAAACAGCTTTCGTGATAATGCATTAATCTGGAGATGTAAAATGGCTGTTAAAATACTCAGTCTTAATTCATATTTTATATACAAAGTATTCTTTATATTGTTGTTAACTAGGTACCACAATTTTATCAATGCAAACATTGTGTTGAGGATAAAAAAACTGAAAAACATGAATTTACCTTCAATTCCAACAATATTTTTCTGTAGATCTGCTAGAAGTCCATCCAAGGCAGCGTAATTATCCACCTGGAATACGTGTTTCTCATCTGGATCAGAAGCAATTAGCTTGAGTTCATTCATTGCTGTGTCTTTGTTAAAGACTGATCCAACCTTAGTGGAAATAAAATGAGAAGTTCATTCTGCTAGGACTCTAATGATCTGTCCCTGGGTTGGCCTTTTGCTCAACCGCACAGTCGAATAAAGATCCCGGAGAAACGTTTGCAAAGTTGCTGTATTTCTGGACCACAATGCAGGCTTTACCAAGTCACAGGGATGTCAGGAAACCTATTTGTTATGTATCTCGATTGCTGACAGAGATAGAAAAATGTTATGCAACAATTGAAAAAGAAGCACAGGCAGTGAAATGGAAATTTTCGATTATCTAGTGGGCATACAATTCGGGATTGCGATGGACCATAAACCTTGGGTCATTCTCATGAATTCCAAAGAAACCACAAAGAAGCCACCAAGAATATAGCGTTTCCATCTGAGACTCATGTGCTATGACTCTACAATAGAGTCATAGAGTCAGAGAGGTTTACAGCATGGAAACGGCCCCTTCGACCCAACTTGTCCATGCCGCCCCTTTTTTTAAACCCCTAAACTAATCCCAATTGTCCGCATTTGGCCCATATCCCTCTATACCCATCTTATCCATGTAACTATCTAAATGCTTTTTAAAATTGCACCCGCCTCTACTACTACCTCTGGCAGCTTGTTCCAGACACTCACCACCCTCTGTGTGAAATAATTGCCCCATTGGACACTTTTGTATCTTTCCCCTCTCACCTTAAACCTATGCCCTCTAGCTTTAGACTCCCCCACCTTTGGGAAAAGATATTGACTATCTAGCTGATCTGTGCCCCTCATTATTTTATAGACCTCTATAAGATCACCCCTCAGCCTCCTATGCTCCAGAGGAAAAAGGTCCCAGTCCATCCACCGTCTCCTTATAACCCAAACCATCAAGTCCCGGTAGCATCCTAGTGAAGTGGGGAAAAACATAAAGATGGGTACATAATACATAAAATGGCTGCCTGGCACATAAAAGGTTACCTGGGAGAGAGATATTAAGCAGGCACTGACTTTTAGTGCAGACAGCTACTTGAAATTAAAACATACAGAACAGACAGTTATTTAAAGTTAAACATGCAGGGAACAAATACTACAGGAAACAGCCAGGGCTTGAGGCACTTTTAAGATAAGGACAGATCTAGGTCAATAAGGACTGATAAAGAGGTTAGCCACAAACGGGAACAGGAATACATAAATGCAGGAAAACCAATTACTGTATGTATAGACCGAAACTAAGTCATTGATAGGGAAAATGTACCCATTCTATGAAACAATGCAATGTTAAAAGCCAATGTCTGTATATGTCTGGCTGTAATGATGTGTTAACTATCGATCCTACTCAACTGTAACGATGTGTTAAACGGCTAACGTCCGGACTATCTATTGTCTGAAAAGTATAAAAATGAACCACTCCTATTGTATCATTGAGAGAAGGTAGCTGCCTAAAGTACTGCAGAGTGCCAGTGCCTTTTCTCCATGAAGCTTCATCAAATAAAACTGTATTGTTGAAACCTCCAAGTCTGACTCCGAAGTGGCAATTTTCCCACAATACTAGTAAATCTTTTCTGCACTGTTTCTAGTTTAATAATATCCTTTCTATAATAGGGTGACCAGAACTGCATACAGTATTCCAAGTGTGGCCTCACCAATGTCTTGTACAACTTCGATGGTAGTCATGATGTGGAGATGCCGGCGATGGACTGGGGTGAACACAGTAAGAAGTTTAACAACACCAGGTTAAAGTCCAACAGCTTTATTTGGTAGCAAAAGCCACACAAGCTTTCGGAGCCCCAAGCCCCTTCTTCAGGCGAGTTCACCTGAAGAAGGGGCTTGGGGCTCCGAAAGCTTGTGTGGCTTTTGCTACCAAATAAACCTGTTGGACTTTAACCTGATGTTGTTAAACCTCTTATTGTACAACTTCAACAGGACATTCCAACTCCTGTATTTAATGTTCTGACCAATGAAACCAAGCATGCCGAATGCCTTCTTCACCACTCTGTCCACCTGTGACTTCACTTTCAATGAGCTATGAACATGTACCCCGAGATCTCTTTGTTCTGTAACTCTCCCCAACGCCCTACCATTAACTGAGTAAGTCCTGCCCTGGTTCAATCGACCAAAATGCATCACTCGCATTTGTCTAAATTAAACTCTATCTGCCATTCGTCAGCCCACTGGCCCAATTGATCAAGATCCCATTGCAATCGGAGATAACTTTCTTCATTGTCCACTATGCCACCAATCTTGGTGTCATCTGCAAACTTACTAACCATGCCTCCTATATTCTCATCCAAATCATTAATATAAATGACAAATAACAGAGGCATTGTTGGTTAAAGAGGAAATTATCGCAATAGAGAGGAAAGATATTAGCTCCGAGGAGAACACAAATAATGCACCAGAAATGTTGGGGAACACAGGGTTTGGTGAGAGGGAGGAACTGAAGGAAATCTGTATTAGTTGAGAAATGTTGTTGGGGGAATTGATGGGATTGGAAGCCAATAAACCCCAGGGCCGGAAAGTCTACATCCTAGAGTACATAAGGAAATGGTCCTAGAAATAATGGATGCATTGGTGAGCATCCTACAGGATTCTATAGACTCTGGAACAGTTCCTGCAGATTGAAGGGTAAATAATGTAACCCCGCTATTTAAAAAGGGAGATAGAGCGAAAATAGGGAACTATCAACCAGTCAGCCTGACTGTATTGCCATCATCTCTGGCAGATGGAAGGATGTCAACCTGCCCAATCGATGGGGGTTTTCACAGCACAGGAAACTGTACTGGACAAGTAAAGCTCTGACACTTACTGAGCCAACATCAAGATCCTGGCATTAATCAACTTACCCCAACAGCTATCCGTGTCACATTCACCATTTTACTCGAGTTCACTACATCCAATAGGTTTCTCTCATCCCTGAATATTTCTCCATCTGTCACCACAATGATAAACCGTTTGGCATTTTTGTTGGAGCCTTGTGTTTCGTTGAAGATGTTGTCGCTGAGAATATATAAAAAATGTTAAAGCAGCAACTCCCAAACACAGTCCATGGCTTTTATTGTTCACTTTCTGTAAGATTTAATTTTGTAATAAATTGGCATTAATGTTTTGAGAAATAAAGAAAACAGTTAATAATAGATTGTCTAAGTCCCTGCACAGGACGTAGCCGCTCATATGCAAACGTGCACCAGAGAATCATATATACTGGGGGGTTGTTACATAGGAATACATATTCGCAGAGTCGAGGACACTCCGTAATGCTTTAAAAGTGGCAGATTCCAGGATTAAAAAGAACAAAGAAAATTACAGCACAGGAACAGGCCCTCCGAGCCTGCACCGACCATACTAACATAAGAACATAAGAACATAAGAAATAGGAGCAGGAGTAGGCCATCTAGCCCCTCGAGCCTGCCCCGCCATTCAATAAGATCATGGCTGATCTGACGTGGATCAGTACCACTTACCCGCCTGATCCCCATAACCCTTAATTCCCTTACCGATCAGGAATCCATCCATCCGCGCTTTAAACATATTCAGCGAGGTAGCCTCCACCACCTCAGTGGGCAGAGAATTCCAGAGATTCACCACCCTCTGGGAGAAGAAGTTCCTCCTCAACTCTGTCTTAAACCGACCCCCCTTTATTTTGAGGCTGTGTCCTCTAGTTTTAACTTCCTTACTAAGTGGAAAGAATCTCTCCGCCTCCACCCTATCCAGCCCCCGCATTATCTTATAAGTCTCCATAAGATCCCCCCTCATCCTTCTAAACTCCAACGAGTACAAACCCAATCTCCTCAGCCTCTCCTCATAATCCAAACCCCTCATCTCCGGTATCAACCTGGTGAACCTTCTCTGCACTCCCTCCAATGCCAATATATCCTTCCTCATATAAGGGGACCAATACTGCACACAGTATTCCAGCTGCGGCCTCACCAATGCCCTGTACAGGTGCATCAAGACATCCCTGCTTTTATATTCTATCCCCCTCGCAATATAGGCCAACATCCCATTTGCCTTCTTGATCACCTGTTGTACCTGCAGACTGGGCTTTTGCGTCTCATGCACAAGGACCCCCAGGTCCCTTTGCACGGTAGCATGTTTCAATTTGTTTCCATTGAGATAGTAATCCCATTTGTTATTATTTCCTCCAAAGTGTATAACCTCGCATTTATCAACGTTATACTCCATTTGCCATATCCTCGCCCACTCACTCAGCCTGTCCAAATCTCTCTGCAGATCTTCTCCGTCCTCCACACGATTCACTTTTCCACTTATCTTTGTGTCGTCTGCAAACTTTGTTACCCTACACTCCGTCCCCTCCTCCAGATCATCTATATAAATGATAAATAGTTGCGGCCCGAGTACCGATCCCTGCGGCACGCCACTAGTTACCTTCCTCCAACCGGAAAAACACCCATTTATTCCGACTCTTTGCTTCCTGTCGGATAGCCAGTCCCCAATCCACTTTAACACACTACCCCCAACTCCGTGTGCCCTAATCTTCTTCAGCAGCCTTTTATGGGGCACCTTATCAAACGCCTTTTGGAAATCCAAAAACACCGCATCCACCGGTTCTCCTCCATCAACCGCCCTAGTCACATCTTCATAAAAATCCAACATGTTCGTCAAGCACGACTTTCCCCTCATGAATCCATGCTGCGTCTGATTGATCGAACCATTTCTATCCAGATGCCCTGCTATCTCCTCTTTAATAATGGATTCCAGCATTTTCCCTACTACAGACGTTAAGCTGACCGGCCTATAGTTACCCGCCTTTTGTCTTCTTCCTTTTTTAAACAGCGGCGTAACATTAGCCGTTTTCCAATCAACCGGCACTACCCCAGAATGCAACGAGATTTGATAAATAATCACTAACGCATCCACTATTACCTCTGACATTTCTTTCAATATCCTGGGATGCATTCCATCCGGACCCGGGGACTTGTCCACCTTCAGTCCCATTAGTCTACCCAGCACTGCCTCTCTGGTAACATTAATTGTATTAAGTATTTCTCCTGCTGCCAACCCTCTATCGTTAATATTTGGCAAACTATTTGTGTCCTCCACCGTGAAGACCGACACAAAAAACTTATTTAAAGACTCAGCCATATCCTCATTTCCCACTATTAACTCCCCCCTCTCGTCCTCCAAGGGTCCAACATTCACTCTAGCCACTCTATTCCTTTTTATATATTTATAAAAACTTTTACTATCATTTTTTATATTAATTGCTAGCCTAGCTTCATAGTCTATCCTTCCTTTCTTTATCGCTTTCTTAGTCTCTCTTTGTTGTTTCTTAAATTTTTCCCAATCACTTGTTTCTCCACTATTTTTGGCCACTCTGTACGCAGCTGTTTTTATTTTAATACTCTCCTTTATTTCCTTCGTTATCCACGGCTGGTTCTCCCTTTTCTTACAATCCTTGTTTTTTGCTGAGAACTGAAAAGGATCTCCTTAAAAATCCTCCACTGTTCCTCAGCTATCCTACCTGCCAGCCTGCTCTCCCAGTCTACCTTAGCCAATTCATCCCTCATCCTATCATATTTCCCTCTGTTCAAACAGAGGACACTGGTTTGGGACCAAACTTTCTCCTCTTCCATCTGAATCAGAAATTCGACCATATTGTGGTCACTAGACCCAAGAGGGTCCTTCACAATAAGATCCTTAATTCTACCTACCTCGTTACACAATACCAGATCCAAAATAGCTCGTTCCCTCGTCGGTTCCGTAACATGCTGTTCAAGGAAACTATCCCGACAGCATTCTAAGAACTCTTCCTCCATTCCACCCTTACCGACTTGAGTCTGCCAGTCAATGTGCATGTTGAAGTCCCCCATGATTATTGCCATTCCGTTTTTACACGCATCCCTTATCTGCTTGTTTATAGCCCTCCCTACCTCAACATTATTATTTGGGGGCCTATATACCACACCTACTAGTGTCTTTCTCCCTCTACTATTCCTCATCTCTACCCATAATGATTCCACGTTTTGTTCCTCAGAGCCTATGTCATCCCTCAGTACTACCCTGATATTATCTCTTATTAATAGCGCGACCCCACCACCTTTTCCTTCTTGTCTATTCTTCCTAAACGCCTGATACCCCTGGATATTCATCTCCCAGTCCTGGTCACCTTTCAGCCACGTTTCTGTAATGGCCACTAGATCGTACCCACTTGTGCTGATTTGCACCATCAACTCATTTACCTTGTTCCGAATGCTTCGTGCATTCAGGCAAAGTGTCCTTATTCCAGTTTTTATCTGGACCCGCTTTGATGAGTCGCGAACACCCTCTCCCTCTACTCCCTTATCTAAATTACCGCCTTCATTCACTTGCACCCTCTCCTCTACCATTAATTTTGTAATTCCCCTTACCCCTGCATCCTCCCCCCCATCAATTAGTTCCTTGATCCTAGTCAACTCTTCTAGCTCCCCTCCCCCCAACCTATCTAGTTTAAATTCTCCCCAGTAGCCTTAGCCAACCTACCGGCCAGGATATTGGTCCCCCTGTGATTCAAGTTCCACCCGTTTTTTGTATACAGATCACCCCTGCCCCTAAAGAGGTCCCAATGGTCCAGGAACCTGAATCCTAGCCCCCTGCACCAGTCCCTCAGCCACACATTCATCCTCCACCTCACTCCATTCCTGCCCTCAACTTCCCGTGGCACAGGCAGTAATCCTGAGATTACTACCTTTGCTTTCCTCTTTCTCAGCTGTCTCCCTAATTCCCTGTACTCCCTTTTCATGACCCCTTCTCCCTTCCTACCCACATCAGCGGTACCAATATGTACCGCTACCTCAGGCTCCTCTCCCTCCCACCTCAGGATTTCCAGGCCCCGACTAGCGACATCCTGGATCCCGGCCCCAGGGAGGCAGACCACCATGCGAGACCACCATACTCCCCGACTTAACTAAAACCCCCTATCCTTCTGAGGACCAAATCCCTCTATTCCCATCCTATTCATAAGACCATAAGACAGAGGAGCAGAATTAGGCCACTTGGCCCATCGAGTCTGCTCCGCCATTCAATCATGGCTGATATTTTTCTCATCCCCATTCTCCTGCCTTTTCCCCATAACCCCTGATCCCCTTATTCATCAACAACCTATCTATCTCTGTCTTAAAGACACTCAATGACCTGGCCTCCACAGCCTTCTGCAGCAAAGAGTTCCATAGATTCACCACTCTCTGGCTGAAGAAATTCCTCCTCATCTCTGTCTTAAAGGATCATTCCTTTAGTCTGAGGTTGCGCCCTCTGGTTCTAGTTTTGAGAACCAGAGGAAACATCTTCTCTCCATCCACTATATCCAGGCCTCGCAGTATGTAAATTTCAATAAGATGCCTCCTCATCCTCCTAAACTCTGAGCACAGACCCAGAGTCCTCAACCGTTCCTCATACGACAATCTCTTCATTCCAGGGATCATTCTTGTGAACCTCCTCTGGACCCTTTCCAAGGCCAGTACATCATGTATTTGTCAAGACGCCCCTTAAAAGTCACTATCGTATCTGCTTCCACTATCCCCCTCAGCAGTGAGTTCCAGGCACCCACCACCCTCTGTGTCAAAAGCTTGCCTCGTACATCTCCTTTAAACCTTACCCCTCGCACCTTAAACCTATACCCCCTAGTAATTGACTCTTCCACCCCAGGAAAAAGCTTCTGATTATCCACTCTGTCCATGCCCCTCATAATGTAATAGACTTCTATCACATCTCCCCCCCTCAACCTCTCTCATTCCAGTGAGAACAAACCTAATTTCTCCAACCTCTCCTCATAGCTAATATCCTCCATACCAGGCAACATCCTGGTAAATCTTTTCTTACCCTCTCCAAAGCCTCCACATCCTTCTGGTAGTGTGGTGATCAGAATTGAACACTATATTCCAAGTGTGGCCTAACTAAGGTTCTGTAAAGCTGCAACGTGACTTGCCAATTTTTAAACTCAATGCCCTGGCCGATGAAGGCAAGCATGTCATATGCCTTTTAAACTACCTTCTCCATCTTTGTTGCCACTTTCAGTGACCTATGTACCTGCACACCCAGGTCCCTCTGCCTATCAGTACTCTTAAGGGTTCTGCCATTTACTGTATATTTCCCATCTGTATTAGATCTTCCAAAATGCATTACCTCACATTTGTTAGGATTAAACGCCATCTGCCATCTCTCCGCCCAAGAGTCCAACCGATCTTTAGCCTGCTGTATCCTTTGATGGTCCTCATCACTATCCGCAATTCCACCAGCCTTTCTGTCATTCGCAAACTTATGAATCAAACCAGTTACAACGCCACGAACAACAGCCCTCCATTCAGAAACACACTCTTCCACTGCTACCCTCTGTCTTCTTTGACTGAGTAAGAAGTCTCACAACACCAGGTTAAAGTCCAACAGGTTTATTTGGTAGCAAATACCATAAGCTTTCGGAGCACAGCTCCTTCGTCAGATGGAGTGGATATCTGTTCTCAAACAGTGCAAACAGACACAGAAATCAAATTACAGAATACTGATTAGAATGCAAATCTCTACAGCCAGCCAGGTCTTAAATGTACAGACAATGTACAATGATTGATTTCTGTGTCTGTTTGCACTGTTTGAGAACAGATATCCACTCCATCTGACGAAGGAGCTGTGCTCCGAAAGCTTATGGTATTTGCTACCAAATAAACCTGTTGGACTTTAACCTGGTGTTGTGAGACTTCTTACTGTGCTTACCCCAGTCCAACACCGGCATCTCCACTTCTTTGACTGAGTCACCTAATCCAGTTAGAATACATCTTGCCAGCTCAACTCTGATCTCGTACAACTTCACCTTCTGTACCAGTCCGCCATGAAGGACCTTATCAAAGGCCTTACTGAAGTCCATGTAAACAACATCCACTGCCCTATCCTCATCAACCATCTTCGTCACTTCCTCAAAAAACATGATCTAGTTAGTGAGACACGACCTCTCCTTCGCAAAACCATGCTGCCTCTCGCTAATACGTCCAATTATTTCCAAGTGGGAGTAAATCCTGTCTTGAAGAATCCTCTCCAATAATTTCCTTACCACTGACGTAAGGCTCACCGGCCTATTATTACCTGGATTATTCTTGCTACCCTTCTTAAACAAATGAACAACATTGGCTATTCTCCAATCCTCTGGGACCTCCCCTGTAGCCAGTGAGGATACAAAGATTTCTCTCAAGGCCCCAGCAATTTCCTCCCTTGCCTCTCTCAGTATTCTGGGGTATATCCCATCAGGCCCTGGGGACTTGTCTACCTTAATGTTTCTCAAGAACCCCAATATTTCCTCCTTTTTGATCTCAGCATGACTCAAACTATCTACACACCCTTCCCCAGACCCATCATCCACCAAGTCCTTCTCTTTGGTGAATACTGATGCAAAGTACTCATTTAATATCTCGCCCATTTCCTCTAGCTCCACACATAGATTCCCTCCCCTGTTATTAGCGAGCCAGCCTAATTCCCAGCACTCAGCATGGGAAGTGTGCGGGTAAGTGAGAGATTTCAAAGATGAGGGATGAATGGCCTAATATTAAATAAAGTCTTTTAAATCAGCACACCTCAGCACTGGGCAGCTTTGTGGCTATCTCCAAACTGTTTCTGGGGGTGGAAGGCCTGACTCCAGTTGACACCATTACTTCCTCGAATTCCCCCCACCCCTTGCATCCCGCCAACCATCTGAACATAAATCCCACCTTGCAAGCACTTTCTTCTGCAGCAGGCCAGGAAATTTCCCACTTCCCACGAACTATCTCTTAAGGTGAAAATCCAGACAATTTTTTTTTTACAGAGCTCAAAACTGTGACATAGATAAGGGCATTGGAGAAGGTGTACTAACATGATTATCATTACTGAAAAGTGGTAAGTCACCTAATCCAGTTAGAATACATCGTAGTTTTCTGAAAGTAAGATAAAGTCATAGAAACAAAGAAAAAAGAACAAAGAAAAATACAGCACAGGAACAGGCCCTTCGGCCCTCCAAGCCCGTGCCGATCATAATGCCCTAACTAGACTGAAAAAAACCTCCTGTCCTTACTCGGTCCGTATCCCTCTATTCCCTCCCTATTCATGTACCCATCCAGCTGCCTCTTAAATGTTGCTAATGTGCCTGCTTCCACCACCTCCTCTGGCAGCGCGTTCCAGGCACCCACCCCTCTCTGCGTGAAAAACCTCCCCCACACAGAACACTTAAACTTTCCCCCTCTTACCTTGAACCTGTGTCCCCTTGTAATTGACACTTTCACCTTGGGAAAAAGCCTCTGATTATCCACCCTGTCTGTGCCTCTCATAATTTTGTACATCTTTATCGGGTCTCCCCTCAGCCTCTGTCTTTCCAATGAAAACAATCCTAGTTTATTCAATCTCTCCTCATAGCCAACACCCTTGAGACCAGGCAACATCCTGGTGAACCTTCAAAGAACAAAGAACAAAGAACAATACAGCACAGGAACAGGCCCTTCGGCCCTCCAAGCCCGCGCCGCTCCCTGGTCCAAACTAGACCATTCTTTTGTATCCCTCCATTCCAACTCTGTTCACGTGGCTATCTAGATAAGTCTTAAACATTCCCAATGTGACCGCCTCCACCACCTTGTCTGGCAGCGCATCCCAGGCCCCCACCACCCTCTGTGTAAAATATGTCCTTCTGATATCCATGTTAAACCTCCACCCCCCCCCCCTCACCTTGAACCTATGACCCCTCGTGAACGTCACCACCGACCTGGGAAAAAGCTTCCCACCGTTCACCCAATCTATGCCTTTCATAATTTTATACACCTCGATTAGGTCTCCCCTCATCCTCCATCTTTCCAGTGAGAACAACCCCAGTTTGCCCAATCTCTCCTCATAACTAAGCCCCTCCGTACCAGGCAACATCCTGGTAAACCTCCTCTGCACTCTCTCTAAAGCCTCCACGTTCTTCTGGTAGTGTGGCGACCAGAATTGGACGCAGTATTCCAAATGCAGCCGAACCAACATTCTATACATCTGCAACATCAGACCCCAACTTTTATACTCTATGCCCCGTCCTATAAAGGCAAGCATGCCATATGCCTTCTTCACCACCTTCTCCACCTGTGACGTCACCTTCAAGGATCTGTGGACTTGCACACCCAGGTCCCTCTCCGTATCTACACCCTTTATGGTTCTGCCATTTATCATATAGCTCCCCCCTACATTAGCTCTACCAAAATGCATCACTTCGCATTTATCTGGATTGAACTCCATCTGCCATTTCTCTGCCCAAATTTCCAGCCTATCTATATCCATAGAACCATAGAAAATTACAGCTCAGAAACAGGCCTTTTGGCCCTTCTTGTCTGTGCCGAACCATTTTTTGCCTAGTCCCACTGACCTGCACTTGGACCATATCCCTCCACACCCCTCTCATCCATGAACCCATCCAAGTTTTTCTTAAATGTTAAAAGTGACCCCGCATTTACCACTTTATCCGGCAGCTCATTCCACACTCCCACCACTCTCTGCATGAAGAAGCCCCCCCTAATATTCCCTTTAAACTTTTCTCCTTTCACCCTTAACCCATGCCCTCTAGTTTTTTTCTCCCCTAGCCTCAGCGGAAAAAGCCTGCTTGCATTCACTCTATCCATACCCATCAAAATCTTATACACCTCTATCAAATCTCCCCTCAATCTCCTACGCTCCAGGGAATAAAGTCCCAACCTATTCAATCTCTCTCTGTAACTCAGCTTCTCAAGTCCCGGCAACATCCTTGTGAACCTTCCCTGCACTCTTTCAATCTTATTTACATCCTTCCTGTAACTAGGTGACCAAAACTGTACGCAATACTCCAAATTCGGCCTCACCAATGCCTTATATAACCTTACCATAACACTCCAACTTTTATACTCGATACTCCGATTTATAAAGGCCAATGTACCAAAGGCACTCTTCACGACCCTATCCACCTGTGATCTCACTTTTGGGGAATACTGTACCTATATTCCCAGATCCCTCTGTTCAACTGCACTCTTCACAGTCCTACCATTTACCCTGTACATTCTACTTTGGTTTGTCCTTCCAATGTGCAATATCTCACACTTGTCTGCGTTAAATTCCATTTGCCATTTTTCAGCCCATTTTTCTAGTTGGTCCAAATCCCTCTGCAAGTTTTGAAAACCTTCCTCACTGTCCACTACACCTTCAATCTTTGTATCATCAGCAAACTTGCTGATCCAATTTACCACATTATCATCCAGATCATTGATATAGATGACAAACAACAATGGACCCAACACCAATCCCTGCGGCACACCACTAGTCACAGGCCTCCACTCAGAGAAGCAATCCTCCACAACCACTCTCTGGCTTCTTCCATTGAGCCAGTGTCTAATCCAATTTACTACCTCCGCATGTATACCTAGTGACTGAACCTTCCTAACTAACCTCCCATGAGGGACCTTGTCAAAGGCCTTGCTGAAATCCAGGTAGACAACATCCACCGCCTTCCCTTCATCCACTTTCCTGGTAACCTCCTCGAAAAACTCTAATAGATTGGTCAAACATGACCTACCACGCACAAAGCCATGTTGACTCTCCCTAATAAGTCCCTGTCTATCCAAATATTTGTAGATCCTATCCCTTATCACACCTTCCAATAACTTGCCCACCATCGATGTCAAACTTACTGGCCTATAATTTCCCGGATTTCTTTTGGAACCTTTTTTAAACAACGGAACAACATGAGCCACCCTCCAATCATGCGGCACCTCCCCCGCGAATACTGACATTTTAAATATGTCTGCCAGGGCCCCTGCAAGTTCAACACTAGCTTCCCTCAAGGTCCGTGGGAATACCCTGTCTGGTCCTGGGGATTTATCCACTCTGATTTGCCTCAAGACAGCGAGCACTTCCTCCCCTTTAATCTGTAAAGGTTCCATGACCTCCCTACCTGTTTGCCCTATTTCCGTAGACTCCATGCCCGTTTCCTCAGTAAATACGGATGCAAAAAAACCATTTAGTATCTCCCCCATCTCTTTTGGTTCCATACACAGTCTACCACTCTGGTCTTCAAGAGGACCAATTTTATCCCTCCCTTTCCTTTTGCTCCTAACATACCTATAGAAACTCTTTAGATTTTCCTTCACTCTGTCTGCCAAAGCAACCTCATGCCTTCTTTTAGCCCTCCTGATTTCCCTCTAAGGTAGCTTCTTGCACTTTTTATACTCCTCGAGCATCTGATCTGTTCCTTGCTGCCTGTACATTTCATACAACTCTCTCTTCCTCTTAATCAGTGTTACAATCTCCCTCGAGAACCAAGGTTCCTTATTCCTATTTACTTTGCCTTTAATCCTGACAGGAACATACAAACTCTGCACTCTCAAAATTTCTCCTTTGAAGGCCTCCCACTTTCCATTTACATCCTTACCAGAGAACAGCCTGTGTCAATCCACACTTCCCAGATCCCTTCTCATTTCATCAAATTTGGCCTTTTTCCAGTTCAGAACTTCAACCCGAGGACCAGATCTATCCTTATCCATGATCAGGTTGAAACTAATGGCATTATGATCACTGGATCCAAAGTGTTCCCTCACACTCACATCCATCACCTGCCCTAACTCATTTCCCAATAGGAGATCCAATATCGCATCCTCTCTAGTTGGCACCTCTATATACTGATGTAGAAAATTCTCCTGAACACATTTTACAAACTCTACCCCATCTAAATCTTTAACAGTATGCGAGTCCCAATCTATATGTGGAAAATTAAAATCCCCTACTATCACAACTTTGTGTTTCTTGCAGTTGTCAACTGAAGTAGGCCATTTTCCAAAGCCATATTGTTATTATTATCTCATCAATATTCACCTCATTAAACATATTCATTTATTGGACTGATTGGCACCATTCATAACATGCCCACAATGCAGAGGGGAACACCCCAAATGGACATTCGTTTAAATCCCCCTCTGCACAGCTGAGAGACCTTTAATTCAAATTTGACAGAAGATCCTTATTCTGCCCAGCAACAGCACGAAGCTGCATTTTAAAACGGCCCTTGGCCAGAAGATCGGGATATCTGCGAGTCAAGACCTGGCAGTGGGATATATGGCACAACTGTACTGTAAATAAAATATTATGGGAATAAAATGGCCAAGGCAGGCCAAGAAACTTAATAAACCAGGATAAAAAGAATAAAAGATTAGATTAAATCCCCCTACACACACAGGACAAAATGACACTAACATCTAATCTCGCAAGCATAGAATACAGACACAAACATCGGAGGTCGATTTAGATAAGGGGACACATCGAGAGGATAATGGGAAACACATTAAAACACCGGGGCAAGAACAGGCAGTCCCATTAACACGGACACACACCATACAGATGCAAATTGACAAAGTCTACCAGGGAACTTCCTGACCGGATAGGATACATATTCCTAGTGTTAATCTGTTCGAATCGAAACTGCCCGCCAAATCTTCAGGGCAGCAATTAAAGAATCCCGCCACTTTTTAGGTATTGTAAAAATGTATGAGCAAATGTTCCCGCTCGAATTTGGATTCCTATAATATCCAGAGCGAATATGTAACTGTTGAGATCATCGTGGCCAAGCCACTGTTTCTGAGCTGGCTACGCGGGTCTCCCTGGGATCCCAGTAATTGTACAATAAAGAAAAACACTTTGAACCTTGCCTTGAGACTCCGAGGTAGGGAAGTTGTTGGATAGGATTCTTAGAGATAGGATGTATGCTTGAATGCACAGGTACAAGGGATTTTTCCCTACAACACTACTATCTCTCCGCTGATTTGCTCCTCCAATTCTCACTGACTATTGGGTGGTCTATAATACAACCCCATTAATGTGGTCATACCTTTCCTGTTTCTCAGCTCCACCCATAGGGCCTCTGTAGACAAGCTCCCTAATCTATCCTGCCTGAGTACCGCTGTAACATTTTCCCTGACCAACAATGCCACCCCCTCACCTTTTATCCCTCTGCCTCTATCCCGCCTGAAACATTGGAACCCTGGAACATTGAGCTGCCAGTCCTGCCCCTCCTGTAGCCAAGTTTCACTCATGGCTATAATGTCATATTTCCATGTGTCTATCCACGCCTTCAGCTCATCTGCCTTCCCCACAATACTCCTGGCATTGAAATAGACACACCTCAAAAGATTATTTCCACCACACTACACTCATCTGTAGCCTCTGACAATGTCCCTCACTATCTGCAAGTCCAGCCAATTTCGTGTCGTCCGCAAACTTACTGATCACCCCAGTTACACCTTCTTCCAGATCGTTTATCTAAATCACAAACAGCAGAGGTCCCAATACAGAGCCCTGCGGAACACCACTAGTCGCAGGCCTCCAGCCGGAAAAAGACCCTTCCACTACCACCCTCTGTCTTCTGTGACCAAGCCAGTGCTCCACCCATCTAGCCACCTCCCCCTTTATCCCATGAAATCCAACCTTTTGCACCAACTTACCATGAGGTACTTTGTCAAACGCTTTACTAAAGTCCATATAGACGACATCCACGGCCCTTCCCTCATCAACCATTCTCGTCACTTCTTCAAAAAACTCCACCAGGTTAGTGAGGCATGACGTCCTTCTCACAAAACCATGCTGACTATCGTTAATGAGTTTATTCCTTTTTAAATGCGCATACATCCTATCTCTAAGAATCCTCTCCAACAACTTCTCTACCACGGACGTCAAGCTCACCGGCCTATAATTACCCGGGTTATCCTTCCTACCCTTTTTAAATAACAGGACCACATTAGCTATCCTCCAATCCTCTGGGACATCACCTGTGTCCAGTGACGACACAAAGATTTGCGTCAGAGGCCCAGCAATTTCATCTCTCGTCTCCCTGAGCAGCCTTGGACAGATTCCATCAGGCCCTGGGGATTTGTCGGTCTTTATATTCTCTAAAAAACCTAACACTTCCTCCCTTGTCATGGAGATTTTCTCCAACGGTTCAACACTCCCCTCCGAGACATTCCCAGTCAACACATCCCTCTCCTTTGTGAATACCGACGCAAAGTATTGATTTAGGATCTCCCCTACTTCTTTGGGCTCTAATCATAATTCCCCACTTTTGTCCCTGAGAGGTCCGATTTTTTCCCTGACAACCCTTTTGTTCCTAATGTATGAATAAAATGCCTTGGGATTCTCCTTAATCCTGTCTGCCAAGGACATTTCGTGACCCCTTTTTGCCCTTCTAATTCCTCGTTTGAGTTCTTTCCTACTTTCTTTGTATTCCTCCAGAGCTCCCTCCGTTTTTAGCTGACTGGACCTAACGTACCCCTCTCTTTTCTTTTTGACCAATCCCTCAATTTCCCTGGTTATCCACGGTTCTCGAATCCTACCCTTCCTATCCCTTTTTACAGGCACATGCCTGTCCTGCAGCCCTAACAACTGTTCCTCAAAAGACTCCCACATGCTAGATGTGGATTTACCCTCAAACAGCCTCTCCCAATCAACAGCTGCCAATTTCTGCCTAATCCCACTAAAGTTAACCTTCCCCCAATCCAACACCTTACCCTTGGGACACCACTCATCCTTTTCCATCATTATCCTAAAGCTAACAGAATTGTGGTCACTATTTGCCACATGTTCCCCAACCGAAACTTTGAAGACCTGACCGGGCTCATTCCCCAGTACTAGGTCCAGTATAGCCCCCTCTCTAGTCGGGCTATCTACATATTGTTCCAAAGAACCTTCCTGTATGCATTTTGCAAATTCCTCCCCATTCAGAGTCCCAGCTCTCAGCGATTTCCAGTCTATACCAGGGAAATTGAAGTCTCCCACTACAACAACCCTATTTTTCCTGCACCTATCCAGTATCTCCTGACATATCCGTTCTTCCACTTCCCTTGGGCTGTTGGGGGGCCTGTAGTATACCCCCAACATAGTGACTGCGCCCTTCCTGTTTCTGAGCTCCACCCACAGTGACTCGGTACACGACCCCTCTGAATTGTCCTCCCTCTGCACCGCTGTAATATGTTCTCTAACTAATACTGCTACTCCCCCACCTCTTTTGGCCCCTCCTCTGTCTTGCCTAAAACACTTGTACCCCGGAATATTCAGCTGCCTGTCCTGTCCCTCTTTCAACCAAGTCTCTGTCACCACAACCACATCCCAATTCCTCGTAAGCATTAAGGCCCTAAGTTCGTCTGTCTTACCTGCTACGCTCCGTGCATTGAAATAGATGCACTCCAGACCTCCAGGCCCAGTGAGGTCATCCTCCCCCAGAGTGCTCTTCTTCTTTGCCAGCCCTGTCCTGGCCCAAAGCTCGTCCCCAGCCTCTACGCTTGTAGACATAATTTTTTGATCCCCACTCCCCTGCCATATTAGTTTAAACCCACCCGAACTGCACTCGCAAAACTCCCAGCCAGGATATTCGTGCCCTTCCAATTTAGTTGTGACCTGTCCTTCTTGTACAGGTGCCATCCTCTCTTGAAAACTTCCCAATGATCCAGGAAAATTAAGCCCTCCCTCCTGGACCAGTCCTTTAGCCAAGCATTCAATTGTACTAACTCCCTATTCCTCGCCTCACTGGCACGAGGCATTGGGAGCAGCCCAGACATTGTCACCCTGGAGGCCCGACTTTTTAGCCTATTTCCCAACTCCCTGAATTCTTTGCACTCTCTCCAAAGCTTCCATGTCCTTCTGATAGCGTGGTGACCAGAACTGTACACAATACTCCAAATGCGGCCGAACGAAGGTTTTATACAGCTGCAACATGATTTCCCAACTCCTGTACTCAATGTCCCAGCTGATGAAGGCAAGCATGCCATATGCCTTCTTAATCACCTTGGCCACCTGTTTTGCCACTTTTCGGGAATTGTGGATCTGCACACTCAGATCCTTCTGTATATTAATGTTCCTAAGGGATCTTTCATTTACAGTATAATCATACCAAATTTGATCCTCCGAAATGCATCACCTCGCATTTGTCTGGATTATACTCCATCTGCCATTTCTGTGCACAAGTCTCCAATCTATCTATATCCTGTTGTATCCTCTGACAATCCTCAGCACTATTAGCAACTCCGCCAGTCTTCATGTCAGCCACAAACTTACTAATCAGACCCCCATATTTTCCTCCAGATCATTTATAAATACTACAAACAATAGGGGTCCCAGCACTGATCTCTGTGGAACACCACTAGCTACAGATCTCCATTCTGAAAAATACCTTTCCACCGCTACCCTCTCTCTTCTATGACCAAACCAGTTCTGTATCCATCTAGCCAGCCCATCCCGAATCACAGGTGATTTTAGGTTTTGTACCAGTCTGCCATGTGGAACTTTGTTAAACGCCTTACTAAGGTCCATATAAACTACATCCACAGCCCTTCCCTCATCAATTTACTTTGTCACCTCTTCAAAAAACTCAATCAAGTTGGTGAGACATGACCTTCCTCGTACAAAACCATGCTGCCTGTCACTAACTAGTCCATTTTCCTCAAAATGTGCAGATATCCTGTCCCTCAGTATCTTCTCCAAAAGCTTCCCCACCACTGACGTCAGGCTCACCAGCCTGCTTCCCTTCTTAAACAAGGGAACAACATTGACCATTCTCCAGTCCTCTGGAACCTCGCCTGTGGTCAAAGAGGATGTAAAGATATCTGTTAAGGCCCCAGCTATTTCTCCCCTTGCCTCCCGCAGTAACCTGGGATAGATCCCATCTGGCCCCGGGAACTTGTCTATCTGGATGCAAATTAGGATACTCAACACTTCCTCCTTTGATATTTCGACGTTCTCAAGAGCGTTCACACACCTATCCGTGACCTCAACATCCGTCATGTCCGTCTCCTTGGTGAATGCTGATACAAAGTACTCATTCAGGATCTTACCGAGTTCCTGTGGGTCCACACATAACTTCCCTCCATTGTCCTTGAGTGGGCCTACTCTTTCTCTTGATACCCTCTTGCTCCTAATATATGCCTAAGAAGCCTTGGGATTCTCCTTGACCCTGTTTGCTAAAGGCATTTCATGGCCCCTTTTAGCCCTCCTAATTCCACGCTTAAGTTTCTTCCTACTTTCACTCTACTCCTCAAGAGCTTCGTCAGTTTTTAGATGCCTAGAACTATCATATGCTTCCGTTTTCCTTTTGACTGAGCTTACAATTTCCCTTATCACCATGGTTCCCAAACCCTGCCATTTCTAGCCTTCATTTTCTATTCAAATAATCACCTAATGCTATTTTGAATGCCTGGATTGAAACTGCCTTCACCACATTTTCACACATCACATTTCCTTTTGCAAATCACTTTAAATCTGTACCCACTCATTCTTGATGCTTTTCTGAGTGAGAACAGTTTCTCCCTTTCTGCTCTGTCCACCCCCCTCAGGATTTTGAACATCTCTATCAAATTACCTTTTAGCCTTCTTCTCTCCAAGGAGACCAATCCCAGGCTCTTCAATCTATTCTCATAACTGAAGTTTCTCATCCCTCGAACCATTCTTGTAAACCTCTTCTGCAATCTCTAGAATGCATTTAAATCCTTCTTGGAGTGTGATGCACAGAATTGTACACAATATTCCAGCTAAAGTCTGACTAGTGTCTTGCATAAATTCAGTACAACCTCCTTCCTCTTGTAATAAAACCCAGAATATTGTATGCTTTATTAACTGCTCTCTCCATTGACCTTCTCTGTTACCTCCTCAAAAAACTCTAGCAGTTACAGTCCTGCCTCTTTTAATGATTCATGCACACAGACACTCAAGTCCCTCTGCTCCTGCACCCCCTTAAGAATGTGACCTCTTATTTTATACTCTCTCTCCATATCCTTCCTGCTAAAATGAATCACCTCATACTCCTCCACACTGAACTTCATCTGCCACCTATCTGCCACTCCGCCACGTTGTCTATGTCTTTTGGAAGTTCTACACTGTTTTCCTCACAGGACAATACTTTGAAATTTTTTATGATCCACACACTTTGAAACTTTCCCACGCACACCAGGATCTCGATCATTAATACATATCAGGCGAAGAAGTGTCCCAATACTGTCCCCTGGGGACACCACCACAAATCCTCTTCCAGCCCGAAAAAAACAATGATCTGCTTCCTATAATTCAGCCAATTTTCTATCCATATTGCTATTGTCCCATCCAGTCCTGCGGATCAGATTTTTGTTTGTGGAGTGGGGGAAGGCGGGCTGTAAATGAGTCACGATAGGCAACCCTTGAAAAAGTGCACGGAAGATGCTGGATATGGAATTGGGTTGGGTGCAAGGGGATGTGGCATAGCATAACAAAGAACATTCTCCCAGCTCTCACTCTTCCCTGGCCCTAATCCAACTGGAATTCTGTCATCACCGGGATTTCTGACATTTTTTTAAAGCCGGTCACTTTCAGTGTCCAGATAATGCATTATTAAAAATCTAATAAAAATAACAGTAGATTGTAAATCTACGAAAGTTGTTCTTTGGCATTGTGTTGAAATTATTAAATTATTTGGTCAGTTTTGTTTGAATCACTCACGCCAAATCTCAGCTTCAAAAGCCGGTCTGCAGCTGACACCACGGGCAGGGTTTTCTGGCCGCGCTCGCCCCCAGGGCTGGAAATACCCACCTGAGGTCAACGGACCTTTGCATGGTCCGCCCTACCCACTACGATTCCCATGGTGCATGGGGTGGGAAAATTCCACCGCATGATTTTTACTGTGATGTCCTGATATGCTGGGACCCTTGAACCCTCCTTGACTGTACAGCTGCTTCTCCTCTCCCTTGAACCCCTAAAGGACAAAGTTGCACCTTCTCTTATGTTTGGAGAAATGTAATTCTCAGTTTACCAGCATCTTTGATTAAGACCAGAAGAGATAGGAACAGGAGTAGGTCATTTGGCCTCTCGGGCCTGCTCCACCATTAAATAGGGTCATGGCTGATCAACATTACTCACATTCACTTTCCTGCCCTTTCCCCATAAGCCTTGATTCCCTTCCTGATCAAAAATCTATCTCAGCCTTAAATATATACAAGGACTCCACCCCACAACTCTCTATGGCAAGGAATTCCAAAGATGTGTAGACCCGTTAGAACAAATCGCAATTACAAGGGAGGAAGTGTTAGGTGTTTTAGGAAGCATTAAGGTAGACAAATCCCCAGGGCCAGATGGCATCTGTCCTAGATTGCTGAGAGAGACAAGAGATGAAATTGCTGGGCCTCTAACAGAAATCTTTGTTTCTTCATTGGACACAGGTAAGGTCCCAGAGGATTGGAGGATAGCAAATGTGGTCCCGTTATTTAAGAAAGGTAGCAAGGATAACCCGGGTAATTATAGGCCAGTGAGCTTGACGTCCGTGGTAGGGAAATTGTTGGAGAAGATTCTTAGAGATAGGATCTATACACATTTAGAACTGAATAGTCTCATTAACGATAGACAACATGGTTTTGTACGAGGGAGGTCATGCCTCACAATTTTGGTTGAGTTTTTTGAGGAGGTGACAAAAATGATTGACGAGGGAAGGGCCGTGGATGTTGTCGACATAGATTTTAGTAAAGCATTTGACAAGGTTCCTCATGGCAGGCTGGTGCAAAAGGTTAAATCTCACGGGATCAAAGGTGAACTAGCTAGGTGGGTACAGAACTGGCTTGGCCATAGAAGTCATGATGTGGAGATGCCAGCATTGGACTGGGGTAAACACAGTAAGAAGTCTAACAACACCAGGTTAAAGTCCAACAGGTTTATTTGGTAGCAAATGCCACTAGCTTTCGGAGCGTGCTGCTCCTTCGTCATTTCTCCCACTCCACCTGACGAAGAAGCAGCACACTCCGAAAGCTAGTGGCATTTGCTACCAAATAAACCTGTTGAACTTTAACCTGGTGTTGTTAGATGTCTTACTGTGTTTGGCCTTAGAAGACAGAGGATAGCATTGGAGGGGTCTTTTTCTGATTGGAAGTCTGTGACTCGTGGTGTTCCGCAGGGCTCTGTACTGGGACTTCTACTGTTTGTGATATATATAAATGGTTTGGAAGAAGATGTAGCTGGTCTGATTAGTAAGTTTGCGGACGACACAAAGATTGCTGGAGTTGCGGATAGTGATGAACATTGTCAGAGAATACAGCAGGATATAGATGAGCTGGAAAATTGGGCGGAGAAGTGGCAGATGGAATTTAATCCAGATAAATGCGAAGTGATGCATTTTGGTAGATCTAATGCAGGGGGGAGCTATACAATAAATGGCAGAACCATCAGGAGTATAGACACACAGAGGGATCTGGGGGTGCAAGTCCACAGATCCTTCAAGGTGGCAGCACAGGTGGAAAAGGTGGTGAAGAAGGCATATGGCACCCTTGCCTTTATTGGACGGGGCATAGAGTATAAAAGTTGGCATATGATGTTGCAGTTATATAGAACATTGGTTCGGCCACATTTGGAATACAGCGTCCAGTTCTGGTCGCCACACTACCAGAAGGACGTGGAGGCTTTGGAGAGAGTGCAGAAAAGGTTTACCAGGATGTTGCCTGGTATGGAGGGTATTAGCTATGAGGTGAGATTGAGTAAACTAGGGTTGTTCTCCCTGGAAAGACGGAGGTTGAGGAGCGACCTAATAGAACAAAGAACAAAGAACAGTACAGCACAGGAAACAGGCCCTTCGGCCCTCCAAGCCTTGAAGGTGGCAACACAGGTGGAGAAGGTGGTGAAGAAGGCATATGGTATGCTTGCCTTTATAGGACGGGGTATAGAGTATAAAAGCTGGAGTCTGATGATGCAGCTGTATAGAACGCTGGTTAGGCCACATTTGGAGTACTGCGTCCAGTTCTGGTCGCCGCACTACCAGAAGGACGTGGAGGCGTTAGAGAGAGTGCAGAGAAGGTCCAACTAGACCAATTGTTTGTATCCCTCCATTCCCAGGCTGCTCATGTGACTATCCAGGTAAGTCTTAAACGATGTCAGCGTGCCTGCCTCCACCACCCTACTTGGCAGCGCATTCCAGGCCCCCACCACCCTCTGTGTAAAAAAGGTCCCTCTGATATCTGAGTTATACTTCGCCCCTCTCACCTTGAGCCCGTGACCCCTCGTGATCGTCACCTCCGACCTGGGAAAAAGCTTCCCACTGTTCACCCTATCTATACCCTTCATAATCTTGTACACCTCTATTAGATCTCCCCTCATTCTCCGTCTTTCCAGGGAGAACAACCCCAGTCTACCCAATCTCTCCTCATAGCTAAGACCCTCCATACCAGGCAACATCCTGGTAAACCTTCTCTGCACTCTCTCTAACGCCTCCACGTCCTTCTGGTAGTGCGGCGACCAGAACTGGACGCAGTACTCCAAATGTGGCCTAACCAGCGTTCTATACAGCTGCATCATCAGACTCCAGCTTTTATACTCTATACCCCGTCCTATAAAGGCAAGCATACCATATGCCTTCTTCACCACCTTCTCCACCTGTGTTGCCACCTTCAAGGATTTGTGGACTTGCACACCTAGGTCCCTCTGTGTTTCTATACTCCTGATGACTCTGCCATTTATTGTATAACTCCTCCCTACATTATTTCTTCCAAAATGCATCACTTCGCATTTATCCGGATTAAACTCCATCTGCCACCTCTCCGCCCAATTTTCCAGCCTATCTATCTCCTGCTGTATTGCCTGACAATGCTCTTCGCTATCCGCAAGTCCAGCCATCTTCGTGTCATCTGCAAACTTGCTGATTACACCGGTTACACCTTCTTCCAAATCATTTATCTATATCACAAATAGCAGAGGTCCCAGTACAGAGCCCTGCGGAACACCACTGGTCACAGACCTCCAGCCGGAAAAAGACCCTTCGACCACTACCCTCTGTCTCCTATGGCCAAACCCCCAGTTCTCCACCCATCTAGCCACTTCTCCTTGTATCCCATGAGCCTTAACCTTCTTAACCAACCTGCCATGTGGGACTTTGTCAAATGCCTTACTGAAATCCATATAGACGACATCCACGGCCCTTCCTTCATCAACCGCTTTTGTCACTTCCTCAAAAAACTCCACCATATTTGTAAGGCACGACCTCCCTCTTACAAAACCATGCTGTCTGTTACTAATGAGATTGTTCCGTTCTAAATGCACATACATCCTGTTTCTAAGAATCCTCTCCAACAACTTCCCTACCACGGACGTCAAGCTCACCGGCCTATAATTTCCTGGGTTATCCCTGCTACCCTTCTTAAACAACGGGACCACATTCGCTATCCTCCAATCCTCAGGGACCTCACCCGTGCCCAAAGAAGCGACAAAGATTTCCGTCAGAGGCCCAGCAATTTCATCTCTCGTCTCCCTGAGCAGTCGAGGATAGATGCCATCAGGCCCTGGGGCTTTGTCAGTTTTAATGTTCCCTAAAAAACCTAACACTTCCTCTCTTGTAATGGAGATTTTCTCTAACGGGTCAACACCTCCCTCCGAGACACTCCCGGTTAACACGCCCCTCTCCTTTGTGAATACCGATGCAAAGTATGCATTTAGGATCTCCCCTATTCCCTTGGGTTCTCAGCATAATTCCCCTCCTTTGTCCCTGAGAGGTCCGATTTTCTCCCTGACAACTCTTTTGTTCCTAACGTATGAATAAAATGCCTTAGGATTCTCCTTAATCCTGCCTGCCAAGAACATCTCGTGACCTCTTTTTGCCTTTCTAATTGCCCGTTTGAGTTCTTTCCTACTCTCTCTGTATTCCTCCAGAGCTCCATCTGTTTTCTGTTGCCTGGACTTAACGTTCGCCTCCCTTTTCATTTTAATCAGATCCTCAATTTCCCTGGTTATCCACGGCTCTCGAATCCTACCTTTCCTATCTTTCCTTTTTACGGGCACATGCCTATCCTGCAGCCTTATCAATAGTTCCTTAAAAGACTCCCACATGCCAGACGCAGACTTACCCTCGAACATCCTCTCCCAACATCCACCAATTCCACCAATTCCTGCCTAATCCGGCTACAGTTAGCCTTCCCCCAATTTAGCACCCTGCCCGGAGGACAGCACTCATCCTTGTCCATTACTATCCTAAAGTTAACAGAGTTGTGGTCACTATTTGCCACATGTTCCCCTACCGAAACTTTGACGACCTGACCGGGCTCATTTCCCAGAACTAGGTCCAGTATAGCCCCCTCTCTAGTCGGGCTATCTCCATACTGTTCCAAAGAACCTTCCAGTACGCATTTTACAAATTCCTCCCCATCCGGACCCCCAGCTCTAAGCACTTTCCAGTCTGTGCCAGGGAAATTAAAGTCCCCCACTACAACAACCCAATTTTTACTGCACCTATCCAGAATCTCCTGACATATCCTTTCCTCCACTTCCCGTGGGCTGTTGGGTGGTCTGTAGTACACCCCCAGCATAGTGACTGCACCCTTCCTGTTTCTGAGTTCCACCCACAGCGACTCAGTACATGACCCCTCTAAGTTGTCTACCCTCTGCACCGCGGTAATATGCTCCTTAACTAATATCGCTACTACCCCACCTTTTTAGCCCCTCCTCTGTCTCGCCTAAAACACTTATACCCCAGAATATTCAGCTGCCAGTCCTGTCCTTCTTTTAACCACATCCAACCACATCCAAATTCCGCATAAGCATTAAGGCCCTAGGTTCGTCTGTTTTACCCGTTACGCTCCTCGCATTGAAGCAGATGCACTCCAGACCTCCAGGCCCACTCAGGCCATCCTCCTCCAGAGTACTCCTCTTCTTAGCTAGCCTTGCCCTGGCCCCCAGCTCAACCCCAGCCTCAGTATTTACTGACCTACTGTTTTGTTCCCCAAAGTTTATAAAATGATGAAGGGCATAGATAGTGTGAACAGTTGGAAGCTTTTTCCCAGATCAGAAATGACAAACACAAGGGGTCACAAGTTCAAGGTAAGGGGGGTAAGGTTCAATACAGATATGCGGGGGACGTATTTTACACAGAGGGTGGTGGGGGCCTGGAATGCACTGCCAAGCAAGGTGGTTGAGGCAGACACGCTAGGATCATTTAAGACTTATCTAGATAGCCACATGAACAGACTGGGAATAGAGGGATACAAATGGATGGTCTAGTTAGGAACACATGATCGGTGCAGGCTTGGAGGGACGAAGGGCCGGTCCCTGTGCTGTATTGTTCTTTGTTCTTTGTGCTTTGATTCACAACCCTCAGAGGGATGAAATTCCTCCTCATCTGAGTCTTAAATTGATGGCCCTTTATTCTGAGACTCTGCCCTCTGGTCCGAGACTCTCCCACAAGGGGAAACATCCCCTCAGCTTTTACCCTGTCAAGCCCCTTAATATGTTCCAATGAGATCAACTCTCATTCTTTTAATTCTAATGAGTAGAGTCCCAACCTCTTTAACCTTTCCTCATAAGACAATCCCTCCATACCAGGTATCACCCTCGGGAGCCTTCTCTCAACTTTATCCAATGAAATAATATCTTTCCTTAAGTAAAGAGAAAAAAATTGCTCATAGTAATCCAGATGTGGTCTCACCAGTACCTTGTATAGTTGCAGCAAGACTTCCCTACTCTGATATCCAGCCCCCTCTTGAAATAAGAGCCAACATTCCATTAGCCTTTCTGGTTACATGCTGCACCTGTGTGCTAGCTTTCTGTGTTTCATGCACAAGTACCCCCAAGTCTCCTTTGTGTTGCAGCTTTCTGCAGTTTTTCTCCATTTAAATAATACTTTCGTATTTTGTTCTCCCTTCCTATAGTTAGAAAAGCCCACCAATGCCTCTACTCTCTCAGAAGACTAAGGAAATTTGGCATGTCAGCTACGACTCTCACCAACTTTTACAGATGCACCATAGAAAGCCTTCTTTCTGGTTGTATCACAGCTTGGTATGGCTCCTGCTCTCCTCAAGACCACAAGGAACTGCAAAAGGATATGCATCATGCAAACCAGCCTCCCATCCATTGACTCTGTCTACACTTCCCGCTACCTCTGAAAAGCAGCCAGCATAATTAAGGACCCCACGCACCCCAGACATTCTCTCTTCCACCTTCTTCCTTCGGGAAAAAGATACAAAAGTCTGAGGTCACGTACCAACCGACTCAAGAACAGCTTCTTCCCTGCTGCTGTCAGACTTTTGAATGAACCTATCTCGCATTAAGTTGACCTTTCTCTGCACCCTAGCTATATCTGTAACACTACATTCTGCACTCTCTCTTTTCCTTCTCTATGAACGGTATGCTTTGACCGTATAGCACGCAAGAAACAATACTTTTCACTGTATGTTAATATATGTGACAATAATAAATCAAATCAAATCAAAATGAACAACTTCACATTTTTCAATTCACATTTAACTGGCATCACTCATTTCTAGAGTATGTCAAAAAACAAAAATTATACTACACTTGAAAAGTGAAATTGGCAAGGCTATGGGGGAAAAAGCAAAATACTGCAGATGTTGGAATGTGAAACCAAAAGAGAAAACGCTGGAAAATCTCAGCGTTCATCTGGATTTGAAACATCAGCTCTTTTCTCTCCTCACAAATGCTGCCAGACCTGCGTAGATTTTCCAAGGTTATGGGGAATATTGGAAATTTGAATTATAGACAGAAACATAGAAGATAGGAAAAGGAGGAGGCTATTTAGCCGTTCGAGCCTGCTCCGCTATTCATTACGATCATGGCTGATCATCCAACTCAATAGCCTAATCCTGCTTTCTCCCCTTAACCTTTGATCCCATTCGCCCCAAGTGCTATATCCAGCCGCCTCTTGATTACATTCAAGGTTTAGGCATCAATTACTTCCTGTGGTAATGAATTCCACAGGCTCACCACTCATTGGGTGAAAAAATGACTCCGCACCTCCATCCTAAATGGTCTACCCTGAATCATGATGTGGAGATGCCGGCGTTGGCATCATGACTACCCTGAATCCTCAGACTGTGACCCCTGGTTCTGCACTCCCCCACCATCGGGAACATCCTCCCTGCATCTACCCTGTCTAATCCTGTTAGAATGTTATAAGTCTCTATGAGATCCCCCCTCACTCATCTGAACACCAGCAAAAACAATCCTAACCTAGTCAATCTCTCTTCACATATCAGTCCCACCATCCCCGGAATCAGCCTGGTAAACCTTCGCTGCACTCCCTCGAGAGCAAGAACATTCTTCCTCAGAAAAGGAGACCAAAACTGCACACAATACTCTAAGTGTGGCCTCACCAAGACCCTGTATAATTGCAACAGCACATCGCTGCTCCTGTACTCAAATCCTCTCGCAATGAAGGCCAACATGCCATTTGCCTTCTTTACCACCTGCTGCACCTGCATGCTTACCTTCAGTGACTGTTGCACAGGGACACCCAGGTCCCGCCGCATATTCCCCTCTCCCAATTTACAGCCATTCAGATAGTAATTTGCCTTCTTGTTTTTGCTTCCAAAGTGAATAACCTCACATTTATTCAAATTATACTGCATCTGCCATTGATTTGCCCACTCACCCAACCTGTCCAGATCATTCTGAAGGATCTCTGCATCCTCGTCACAGTTCACCCTCCCACCCAACTTGGTATCATCTGCAACTTTGAGATGTTACATTTTGTTCCCTCATCCAAATCATTGATATATATTATGAAGAGAACATAGAACATAGAACATTACAGTGCAGTGCAGGCCCTTCGGCCCTCGATGTTGCGCCGACCAGTGAAACCAACATAAAGCCCCTCGAATCTACACTATTCCAATATCATCCATATGTTTATCCAATAACCATTTGAATGCTCTTAATGTTGACGAGTCCACTACTGCTGCAGGCAGGGCATTCCACGCCCTTACTTCTCTCTGAGTAAAGAACCTACCTCTAACATCTGTCCTATATTTCTCACCCCTCAATTTAAAGCTATGTCCCCTCATGTTAGCCATCACCATCCGAGGAAAAAGGCTCTCACTATCCACCTTATCTAATCCTCTGATCATCTTGTATGCCTCTATTAAGTCACCTCTTAACCTTCTCTCTATCGAAAACAACCTCAAGTCCCTGAGCCTTTCCTCATACGATTTTCCCACCATATCAGGCAACATCCTGGTAAATCTCCTCTGCACCCTTTCCAACACTTCCACATCTTTCCTATAATGCGGCGACCAGAACTGTACGCAATACTCCAAGTGCGGTCGCACCAGAGTTTTGTACACTTGCAGCCTGACCTCATGGCTCCGAAACTCAATCCCTCTACCAATAAAAGCTAACACACCGTACACCTTCTTAACAACCCTATCAACCTGGGTGCCAACTTTCAGGGATCTATGCACATGGACACCCAGATCCCTCTGTTCATCCACACTACCAAGTATCTTTCCATTAGCCCAGTACTCTGTATTCTCTGTATAAGGGGAGGCGATGGCCGAGTGGTATTATCGCTAGACTATTAATGCAGAAACTCAGCGAATGTTCTGGGGACCTGGGTTCGAATCCTGCCACGGCAGATGGTGAAATTTGAATTCAATAAATTGTATCTGGAATTAAGAATCTACTGCTGACCATGAAACCATTGTCGATTGTCGGAAAAACCCAGCTGATTTGCAGCTAAAAACGGAGGGAGCTCTGGAGGAGTACAAAGAAAGTAGGAAAGTACTCAAACGGGGAATTAGAAGAGCAAAAAGGGTCACGAAATGTTCTTGGCAGACAGGATTAAGGAGAATCCCAAGGCATTTTATTCATACGTTAGGAACAAAAGGGTTGTTAGGGAAAAAATCGGACCTCTCAGGGACAAAAGTGGGGACTTATGCTTGGAGCCCAAAGAAGTAGGGGAGATCCTAAATGAATACTTTGCGTCGGTATTCACAAAGGAGAGGGATGTGTTGACTTGGAGTGTCCCAGAGGATTGGAGGATAGCTAATGTGGTCCCGTTATTTAAGAAGGGTAGGAAGGATAACCCGGGTAATTATAGGCCGGTGAGCTTGACGTCCGTGGTGGGGAAGTTGTTGGAGAAGATTCTTAGAGATAGGATGTATGCGCATTTAGAAAGGAATAAACTCATTAACGATAGTCAGCATGGTTTTGTGAGAGGGAGGTCATGCCTCACTAACCTGGTGGTGTTTTTTGAAGAAGTGACCAGAATGGTTGACGAAGGAAGGGCCGTGGATGTTGTCTATATGGACTTTAGTAAAGCGTTTGACAAAGTCCCTCATGGTAGGCTAGTGAAAAAGGTTGGATCTCATGGGATAAAGGGGAAGGTGGCTAGATGGGTGGAGAACTGGCTTGGTCATAGAAGACAGAGGGTGGTAGTGGAAGGGTCTTTTTCCGGCTGGAGGCCTGTGACTAGTGGTGTTCCGCAGGGCTCTGTATTGGGACCTCTGCTGTTTGTGATTTATATAAATGATCTGGAAGAAGGAGTAACTGGGGTGATCAGTAAGTTTGCGGACGACACAAAACTGGCAGGACTTGCAGATAGTGAGGAACATTGTCAGAGGCTACAGAAGGATATAGATAGGCTGGAAATTTGGGCAAAGAAATGGCAGATGGAGTTCAATCCTGATAAATGCGAAGTGATGCATTTTGGTGGGAATAATGTAGGGAGGAGCTACACGATAAATGGAAGAACCATAAAGGGTGTAGAGATGCAGAGGGACCTGGGTGTGCAAGTCCACAGATCTTTGAAGGTGACGTCACAGGTGGAGAAGGTGGTGAAGAAGGCATATGGCATGCTTGCCTTTATAGGACGGGGCATAGAGTATAAAAGTTGGGGTCTGATGTTGCAGATGTATAGAACGTTGGTTCGGCCGCATTTGGAATACTGCGTCCAGTTCTGGTCGCCACACTACCAGAAGGACGTGGAGGCCTTGGAGAGAGTACAGAGGAGGTTTACCAGGATGTTGCCTGGTATGGAGGGGCTTGGTTATGAGGAGAGATTGGGGAAACTGGGGTTGTTCTCCTTGGAAAGACGGAGGATGAGGGGAGACTTAATAGAGGTGTATAAAATTATGAAAGGCATAGATAGGGTGAACGGTGGGAAGCTTTTCCCCGGGTCGGTGGTGACGTTCACGAGGGGTCATAGGTTCAAGGTGAAGGGGGGGAGGTTTAACACAGATATCAGAAGGACATATTTTACACAGAGGGTCGTGGGGGCCTGGAATGTGTTGCCGGGCAAGGTGGTGGAGGCGGACACACTGGGAACGTTTAAGACTTATCTAGACAGCTATATGAACGGAGTGGGAATGGAGGGATACAAAAGAGTGGTCTAGTTTGGACCAGGGAGCGGCGCGGGCTAATTGTTCTTTGTTTCTCGTTTCAAGGCTTCATTCTATGATCATCTTGCTGGTGCCAGTACAGAGCGAGACTGCGGATAGTTGGGAACCTGTCTCGGGGGCAGGGAATTCAGATGGTGTTCGTAAAACAGAAGTGGAAATGAATAGGGTTGGGAAGCATTTTCTGATCAGGGCCAGTGTGATCTCCTGGACTCGTTTCGATCGCCTCAGGGGGTCGGAGAGGAATTTCCCAGATTTTCTTTCCCCCATATTGGCCCTGGGGTTTTCACTCTGGGTTTTCGCCTCTCCCTGGAGATCACATGGTCTGGAATGGGGGGGTGGGGGTGAGTTAATAGGTTGTGATGAACAAAGCATCGTAGCTGTGAGGGACAGCTCGGTGGATAGGATATTAGGATGTAGATAGGCTGGAAAATTGGGCGGGGATCCTGGATTCAGGATTCAATCCTGGACCGGGGAGCGGCGTGGGCTTGGAGGGCCGAAGGGCCTGTTCCTGTGCTGTATTGTTCTTTGTTGTTTGTCCTGTTACCTCCTTCCAAAGTGAATCACCTCACACTTTTCCACATTAAACCCCATTTGCCACCTCTCAGCCCAGCTCTGCAGCTTATCTATGTCCCTCTGTAACCTGCCACTTCCCTCCACACTGTCCACAACTCCACCGACTTTAGTGTCATCCGCAAATTTACGAATCCATCCTTCTACACCCTCATCCAGGTCATTAATAAAAATGACAAACAGCAGTGGCCCCAAAACAGATCCTTGCGGTACACCACTAGAAACTGAACTCCAGGATGAATATTTCCCATCAACCACCACCCTCTGTTTTCTTACAGCTGGCCAATTCCTGATCCAAAACACTAAATCACCCTCAATCCCATGTGTCCGTATTTTCTGCAAAAGCTTACCATGGGAACCTTATCAAACGCTTTGCTGAAATCCATATACACCACATCAACCGCTTTACCCTCATCCACCTCTTTGGTCACCTTCTCAAAGAACTCAATAAGGTTTGTGAGGCACGACCTACCCTTCACAAAACCTGCTGACTATCCCTAATCAAATTATTCCTTTCTAGGTGATTATAAATCCTATCTCTTATAATCCTTTCCAAAACTTTGCCCACAACAGAAGTAAGGCTCACCGGTCTATAATTACCAGGGTTGTCCTTACTCCCCTTCTTGAACAAGGGGACAACATTTGCTATCCTCCAGTCTTCTGGCACTGTTCCTGTAGACAATAACGACACAAAGATCAAAGCCAAAGGCTCTGCAATCTCCTGTCTAGCCTCCCAGAGAGTCCCAGGATAAATCCCATCCGGCCCAGGGGACTTATCTATTTTTATCCTTTCCAGAATTGCTAACACCTCCTCCTTATGAACCTCAATCCCGTCCAGTCCAACAGCCTGCATCTCAGTACTCCCCTCGACAACACTGTCCCTCTCCTGTGTGAATACCGATGAAAAATATTCATTTAGTGCCTCTCCTATCTCTTCAGACTCCCCGCACAACTTCCTACTACTGTCCTTGACTGGCCCTAATCTTACCCTCATCATTCTTTTACTCCTGACATACCTATAGAAAGCTTTAGGGTTTTCCTTGATCCTACCTGCCAAAGACTTCTCATGTCCCCTCCTGGCTCTTCTTAACTCTCTCTTTAGGTCCTTCCTGGCTAACTTGTAACTCTCAAGTGCCCTAACTGAGCCTTCACGTCTCATCTTAACATAAGTCTCCTTCTTCCTCTTCACAAGAGATTCAACCTCCTTAGTAAACCACGGTTCCCTCACACGTCTGCTTCCTCCCTGCCTGACAGGTACATATTTATCAAGGACGCGTAGTCGCTGTTCCTTGAACAAGTTCCACATTACAATTGTGCCCATCCCCTGCAGTTTCCTTCCCCAACCTATGCCAGCTAAATCTCGCCTAATCGCATCATAATTTCCTTTCCCCCAGCTATAACTCTTGCCCTGCAGTATATACCTATCCTTTTCCATTGCTAAGGTAAACGAAATCAAATTGTGGTCACTGTCACCAAAGTGCTCACCTACCTCCAAATCTAACACCTGGCCTGGTTCATTACCCAGTACCAAATCCAATGTGGCCTCGCCTCTTGTTGGTCTATCTACATACTGTGTCAGGAAGCCTTCCTGCACACATTGGACAAAAACTGACCCCTCTAAAGTACTTGAACTATAGCTTTCCCAGTCAATATTTGTAAAGTTAAAGTCCCCCAGTACAACTACCCTGTTACTTTCACTCCTATCCAGAATCATCTTTGCAATCTTTTCCTCTACATCTCTGGAACTTTTCGGAGGTCTATAAAAAACTCCCAACAGGGTGACCTCTCCTTTCCTGTTTCTAACCTCAGCCCAAACTACCTCAGTAGACGAGTCCTCATCAAATGTCCTTTCTGCCACCGTAATACTGTTCTTGACTAACAATGTCACACCCCGCCCCCCTCTTTTACCACCTTCCCTGCACTTACTGAAACATCTAAACCCCGGAACCTGCAACAACCATTCCTGTCCCTGCTCTATCCATGTCACCGAGATGGCCACAACATCGAAATCCCAGGTACCAACCCATGCTGCAAGCTCACCCACCTTATTCCGGATGCTCCTTGCGTTGAAGTATACACACTTCAAACCACCTGCCTGCCTGCCGGTACACTCCTGCAACCCTGAAACCTCATCCATGACCTCACTACTCTCAACCTCCTGTACACCGGAGCTACAATTCAGGTACCCACCCCCCTGCTGAATTAGTTTAAACCCTCCCGAAGAGCATTAGCAAATTTCCCCCCCCAGGATATTGGTACCCCTCTGGTTCAGGTGCAGACCATCCTGTTTGTAGAGGTCCCACCTACCCCAGAAAGAGCCCCAATTGTGCAGGTATCTGAATCCCTCCCTCCTGCACCATCCCTGTAACCACGTGTTCAACTGCTCTCTCTCCCTATTCCTCTCCTCACTATCACGTGGCACGGGTAACAAACCAGAGATAACAACTTTGTTTGTTCTAGCCCTATGCTTCCACCCTAACTCCCTGAATTTCTGCCTTACATCCCCATCCCTTTTCCTACCTATGTCTTGAGTGCCGATGTGAACCACAACTTGGGGCTAGTCCCCCTCCCCCTTAAGGATTTGGAAAACACGATCCGAGACATCGTGGACTCTGGTTCCTGGGAGGCAACACACCAACCGCGAGTCTCTCTCGTTCCCGCAGAATCTCCTATCCGTCCCTTTAACTATGGAGTCCCCAATGACTAATCCTCTACTCCTCTCCCCACTTCCCTTCTGAGCCACAAGGACAGACTCTGAGCCAGTGACCTGTACACCATGGCTTATCCCTGCTAAGTACCCCCCCGCCGCCCCCCCCCAAACAGCATCCAAAAGTGTACTATCCCCAATTTCTACGACATTTCTTGTTTCTCCCCCCACTTGGATGGCTCCCTGTACCCTGGTGCTGTGGTCAGTTTGCTCATCCTCCCTTTCCCTCCCCTTCTGAGCTGCCGGGCCGGACTCTGCGCCGGAGGCACGGCCACTGTTGCTTCCCCCAGGTAGGCTGCTCCCCCCAACAGTACTCAAACAGGAGTACTTATTGTTAAGGGGCACAGCCACTGGGGTACTCTCTCGTACCTGACCTTTCCCCTTCCCCTTCCTAACCGTGACCCACTTGTCTGTCTCCCGTGGCCCCGGTGTGACCACCTGTCTGTAACTCCTATCTATCACCTCCTCATTCTCCCTAACCAGACGAAGGTCATTGAGCTGCAGTTCCAGTTCCCTAACGCGGTCCCTTACGAGCTGTAGCTCGACGCACCTGGCGCAGATATGGACGTCTGGGAGGCGAGCTGACTCCAGGACCTCCCACATCCGACACTGAGAACAACAAACTGGCCTCACACTCATAATTCCCCCTTTCTTCCAATGACACAGGAAAAACTATCTAAACCTACCCTGCATCTGCCTGTTTACACCGAAGCCCGATGAGCCAAAGCCCGTCAGCTCTCACTCTGCTCCCTGCTCACTGCGCTGCCCGCTAACGGCGCTGCCCGCTGAATAGTGCGGCCTACTTATGTACCTTGCGCGCGCTGAAGAAGAATTTAGACCCTTCCCAGAACACCCAGCGGCCTACTTCAGGGTTAGAGTTCAAAGTTTTTTCTTTAAAAACACCCGTGAAAAAGTAATTTAATCTAAATTAAAAGTATTATTTTTAAATTAAAAGTATTTTAAAAGTAAATCTCTTACCCCAGCACTCCTGCAATAAATCTCTCCTCTCTGTCTCACTCTGGCTGAACAATGAATAGCTGGGGTCCCAGCACCGATCCCTATGGCACCCCACTAGTTACTGCCTGCCAATTTGAAAAGCACCCATTAATTACTACTCTTTGTTTCCCCTCTGCCAAACAGTTTTCTATCCATCTCAATACACTTCCTCCAGTCCCATGCGCTTTAATCTTGCACGATAATCTTTTATGCAGGACTTCGTCAAATGATTTCTGAAAATCCAAATATACCACATCGACTGGCTTCCCCTTTGTCAACTCTACTAGTTACATCTTCAAAGAATTCCAACAGATTAACTGGAGTTCTCAGTGCCAACCACCTTCTATGCTGTATGATTAAATAATTCTAATTTACAATTCTATAGCATTTTACATTCACAAAAAGATGTCTCGCACATTGTAAAAGTTACAGGATAAATGGACATGAGTAGGAAGGAGAAGGGTAACAGAAAGGTTACAGAACCATTAATCAATGGAGAGAGATAATGCATAAAGAGAAAATACTCGAGTCATTCATACTCACAGAACATGTTGCACCGCTGAAGCCGTCTTTGTGACCTTACCCAATTGAGGCATATTTCTTACAATTGAGAAAACTCCAGAACTTATTTCCTGACTGTCCTTCAGATCAAATATCGTCTTAATTTCTTCACCATACTGCACCAGTGCAAATTCACACTAAAATAGAAAACAAACGTTGATTTCTGTAACCAAATTGGTGCCTAATATTTTAGAAATTATTATTCGCTATCCAGTTTAAGGTAATAAAATCAGTTATACAAAACCAGAACAACGGTAGTACGGTAGAGGATCAGAAGGACCTTGGGGTCCGGGTCCATAGGACTCTAAAATCGGCCCCGCAGGTGGAGGAGGTGGTTAAGAAGGCGTATGGTGTGCTGGCCTTTATCAATCGAGGGATTGAGTGGAATCGGCTGCTGTCAGTGGTGGTGGAGGCAAACTCAATAGGGTCTTTTAAGAGACTCCTGGATGAGTACATGGGACTTAATAGGATGGAGGGTTATCGGCAGGCCTAAAAGGTAGGGATATGTTCAGCACAACTTGTGGGACCAAAGGGTCTGTTTTGTGCTGTAGTTTTCTATGTTTCTATGTTTCTAACTGAGGATGCGATAAATCTGAAATAAAACTGACTGAGTGGGCAAATACTTGGCAAATGCAATATAATGTGGATAAATGTGAGGTTATCCAATTTGGTGGCAAAAGGAGGAAGGCAGATTGTTATCTGAATGGTGGCAGTTTAGGAAAAGGGGAAGTGCTACGTGACTTGGGTGTCATGGTGTAACAGTCGCTGAAGGTTGGCATGCAAGTACAGCAGGCGGTGAGGAAAGCTGGCCTTCATAGCAAGAGGATTTGAGTATAGGAGTAAGGATGTCTTGCTGCAGTTATACAGGGCCTAGCTGAGGCCAGACCTTGAGCATTGTGTGCAGTTTTGGTCTCCCAGTCTGAGGAAGGACATTCTTGCAATCGAGAGAGTCCAGCGGTTCACCAGACTGATTGCCGGAATGGCAGGACTGACATATGAAGGAGGCTGGCTCGAGTGGGTTTGTACTCACTGGAATTTAGAGGAATGAGAGGGGACCTCATAGAAACATATAAAATCCTGATGGGACTGGACAGACTAGATGTGGGAAGAATGTTCCCGATGTTGGGGAAGTGCAGAACTAGGGGGTCACAGTCTAAGAATAAGGGGTAAACCATTTAGGACTGAGATGAGGAAGAACTTCTTCACTCAGAGAGTTGTGAACCTGTGGAATTCTCTACCACAGAAAGCTGTTGGGGCCAGTTCATTAGATATGTTCAAGAAGGAGCTGGACGTGGCCCTTGTGGCTAAAGGGATCAAGGGATATGGGGAGAAAGCGGGAGTGGGATACTGAAAGTGAATGATCAACCATGATCATATTGAATGGCGGAGCAGGCTCAAAGGTCCGAATGGCCTACTCCTGCAACTATTTTCTATGTTTCTAAACATAAAGCGCCAAAACTTATTGACAGGCCAAGCAGCATGTGTGGAGAGGAAAGAGAGTTAACCACCAAGGTTTTCCCGGCCCTGGGATGGTGGACTGGGAGGTGGCAGGGAGGAAGAGGCAGGATGTAAATAAAATATCAGAGAACAGGGTCAGAACAATTCCGCAACACAGTCTGGCCACTAGGGCCTTGGAGCTGGGCAGCAAATTTGAATAATTAAGGTTTTATTAGGGTGATTTTCCCAGGCCTTTGGGGAGGCAATGGCCCAGTGGTATTATCACTAGATTATTAATCCAGAAACTCAGCTAATGTTCTGGGACCCAGGTTCAAATCCTGCCGCAGCAGGTGGTGGAATTTGAATTCAATAAAAAAAAATCTGAATTAGGAATCTATTGATGACCATGAAACCATTATTGATTGTCAGAAAAACCCATCTGATTCATTAATGTCCTTTAGGGGAGGAAATCTGCCGCCCTTATCTGGTCTTGCCTACATGTGACTCCAAAGCCACAACAGCAATGTGGTGACTCTCATCTGCCCTCCAAGGGCAACTAGGGATGGGCAATAAATGCTGGCCAGCAAGCAATGCCCATGTCCCACGAATGGATAAAAAAATTGTCAGTGGGAAGCAGCCCCCACACTGAGTGGGGAGGCTGGAGGCCCCGATCTGAAATAATAAAAATGAGGAAAGGATACCCACACGGAAATGGAATCCCACCACACCCCTGCCCCATGGACAGGCCTCCCCATCTGACCTCCTCATTGGAGGTCCCCCTACAGATACACCCCTCCCCAATCTCTCAGGGAACCCCATTCCATCCGAACCTTCCCAATACAGCCGTCCCAACCCGTCACTGCCCCTTGGCAGTGCCCAGGTTATCACAGTACGAGTTTTAAGAACACCAGGTTAAAGTCCAACAGGTTTATTTGGTAGCAAATGCCATTAGCCTACCAAATAATGGTAGGCTACCAAATAAACCTGTTGGACTTTAACCTGGTATTGTTAAAACTCTTACTGTGTTTACCCCAGTCCAACGCCGGCATCTCCACATCATGAGTGCCCAGGTTATGCCAGGGGACAGTGCCAGGATACTGCCCAGGCATGACCCTTGCTTCCTGCAGCCGTACTAACCTGTGCACCCCTGGTAGGGAACTCTGTTTGTCCAGACCTGTTGTAAACCCTGCTGACATGATGTCATGCCAGATGTTACGGGGATACCCTAACATGAGGGATAATATATTGGAGAGCTCCTTATACACTTAGCGTCATAGAGTCATAGAAGTTTACAGCATAGAAACAGGCCCTTCGGCCCAACTTGTCCATGCCGCCCTTTTTTTTAAAAACCCCTAAGCTAATCACAATTGCCCGCATTTGGCCCATATCCTCCTATGCCCATCGTACCCATGTAACTCTCTAAATGCTTTTTAAAAAACAAAATTGTACCCACTTCTACTACCTCCTCTGGCAGCTTGTTCCAGACATTCACCACCCTCTGTGTGAAAAAATTGCCTCTCTCCCCTCTCACCTTAAACCTATGTCCTCTAGTTTTAGAGTCCCCTACTTTTGGTAAAAGATATTGACTATCTAGCTGATCAAGCCCTTCATTATTTTATAGACCTCTTTAAGATCACCCCTCAGCCTCCTACGCTCCAGAGAAAAAAGTCCCAGCCTCTCCTTATAATTCAATCCATCAAGTCCCGGTAGCATCCTAGTAAATCTTATGACTTATTACTGTGTGGCCAAATTCAGCTCCAACTTCATTTTCAAGTTTACTCATGATACCACTATAATGGGTCAGATCTCAATGACGTGATGAAGTATAGGAAAGAGATAGAGAATCTGGTGAAGTGGTGCGGTGACAATAATCTCTCCCTCAATGTAATGAATTATCAGCAAAATTGTCACTTCTGACCAAGGTGGTGGAGGCGGACACACTGGGAACATTTAAGACTTATCTAGATAGCCACATGAACAGAGTGGGAATGGAGGGATACAAAAGAATGGTCTAGCTTGGACCAGGGAGCGGCGCGGGCTTGTGGGCCGAAGGGCCTGTTCCTGTGTTATATTGTTCTTTGTTCTTATGATGAGGTAATGAGGTTGATGAAGCAGCTGAAGTTGGTTTGGCCTAGGACACTGCCCTGAGAAACTCCCGAGGTCGGGAATGGAGTCTGAGATAATTGGCCCCAACAACCATAACCATCTTCTTTCAAGCAAGGGATGTCTCCAACTAACAGAGAGTTCTCCCCCCAATTCCCATTGATATCAAATTTGCTGCGGTTCCTTGTTGCCCTGATGTCAAGGGCAGTCACTCTCGCCTCACTTCTGAAATTCAGATCTTTTGTTCATATTTGGTCAAGGTTGTAATGAGGTCTGGAGTTGAGTGGTCCCGACAGAAGTCAAATTGAGCATTGGTGAGCAAATTGTTGGTGAGTAAATGCCACTAAATAGCACTGTTGATGACACCTTCCATCATTTTGCTGATGATTGAGAATACGCTCATGGCAGTAATTGGCTGAAATGGATTTGTTCAGCTTTTTGCGTGGTGCTGTTTTATTTAGTATCTGGTACCTATTTTGATTCCTTTATAGTAAGCATTGTACATTCCTGTTTTGAATTGCATTTGTCGTCTAGGCTTCTAAAATATTCCAATCATTCTGAAAACTTTCATCATTTACCTCAAGGCACCTTTTCCAAATGTTTTTTGCTATGTTTATAATAAATTCCTTTGCCTTTTGGAAATCAGCTGCAGAAATGCTTCCTGATCCATCCAGCACGATTGCAATTTCTGTGCCTGTAGAAACACAAACATTAAATCAATAATATTGAAATTAACTATGGATTGCTCCACTCAGCTCTGAGAAACATCATATCCCAATTTCAGACTTTCAGCTGTGAAGACAGGGATTGATGATATTTAATTAAATAAAAATTGGAAGTGCTGCAATATTCAACTGCTCTGGCAGCATCAGTGGAAAGCAAAACAGAGGCTGGGATTTTGTCAAAGGACAGGAAGTGCTGGTTGGATCCACACAGAATTCCACATTTTAACAGCGGCAGCCGAAAAGAGTCTAGCACCAAGGCTGCTGGCAAATTAAGAATGGAAGCCCACCTCCTGACACCCACCTCCTGACACTGTAGTCCCAATCAGTTGAGGTGACACTGCAGGATGAAGAGAGCTTCTTTATGTTGAGGCACCCTCTGAGACAAGGCATTTTGTTCGGTTTACATACCAAAGCCAGTCAGCCAGGCCCAATTCCCAATTCTGCTAGAAGGTAGAATGTTATTGGCCAAGGTAAATAATGTGTATTAATGTCATTAGATCATCCAGTGAGGATGACAGGTTGAGCGGGAGAAACGAACCTTCGAAAAGGTATATCTGCTTTACACATGTACTGAATTGTCAGAGAGAAGTTGGATTTTTCCAGCTGTCTCTCTCCCAATGCATGTTGGTCAATAAAGAACGTCCTTAACTGAATACATTGAGAAGATGATGGCACCAGTAGAGCTGGCAATGCTATTGATTACAGTACAGTAGAGCAACAGAAACAACCTCAACGTGTGTCTGCAGGTAGACAGGACCAACACCCTGCAGAGGAGGAGGTGGCAAGGCCCATTGACCTACCGGCTGAAGGGTCACAAATGGATTTGGCTCGGAGGAGACACTACTGGCCATGGGTCGACCAGAGGAGAGCATCATACATCCAGATGCCAGGGATCCAGAGCCGGATACAACTGCACTGTCTGGGAGATGATGGAACACCAGTGTCAGGTGATGCAGGAGTTGGTGCCACATAGATTGGAAGGTCACTGTGGTCCTGAAAGTTTCAACCGTCCTTAACATTTATGTCAGCGGCTCGTTTCAGGGCTGCACAGTGACCTGAGTGGCATCTCGCAGTCTGCCACATGTAAATGCATACCTGAGGTAACAATGCACTATTAGCGAGGGTTCACCCGTGGATCAACTTTGAGCCGGGACCAGGTGAGCCAGGAAACCAGGGCCAGAGTACAGGAATGAGATAGAGAATCTGGTGAACTGGTGCGGCAACAATAATCTCTCCCTCAATGTCAACAAAACGAAGGAGGTTGTCATTGACTTCAGGAAGCATAAAGGAGAACATATCAGTGCAGACTCGATGGGCCAAAGGACCTCTTCTGCATGCTATGATTCTATGACTCCTCAAGTCGGCCTTGCAGTCAGCTGCTATCCTTCCTGATATTCACAACCCAACCTCTGTCACTCCAGCAGCCTTGGTACAACCAAATCCGGGGTCATGTCATCTGACTGGGGCTCCAGCAACCCTCTGACTGAATGGATTGTTATCCACTTTGATTAGAGCATTTCTGGGCAAAATCACATATCAAAGATCTCAGTCCATCCATCTCCTTAACCAAATCCTAGTTATTTGATACCTTAATTTTCATTTTATCACAACTTCCTGACAGTTGTTTTGATAAGGAAAACAAGGTTGAAACGAAGGACTCTGAAATTGACGACTCCAATGAAATTGAACAATAAGGAAGTTACCTTCCAGACAAACGTCAAAGTGATTTAGAAAAACTATTGCAGTCACATAGGCTAATTGTGGGAATAAGCTGGGAAAACAAATTTTGCTATACTGAAGACCATAGACCACAGAAAATAGGACCAAGAGTCGGCTATTTGGCCCCTTAAGCCTCCTCCGCCAGGATCCCGGCTGATCCAACATTCCTCATGTACACTTTCCAGCCCTTTCCCCATAACCCTTGATTCCCTTATTAATCAAGAATTTATCTATCCCAGGCTTAAATATATCCAAGGAGCACGATCTTATCTGTCGGTCATGCCACCCTCCCGCTGCGGTGAGGTCAGAGAATTTGGTGGCCAACTGTTCACTGCGGTGGGATGGGAAAATCCCGTTGACATGAACGGTGATAAGATTCCAGCCAAAGACTCAGTCTCCATAGCTCTCTGTGGCAAGAAGTTCCATAGACTCACAACTCTCGAAGAGAAGAAATTCCTCCTCATTCAAGTCTTAAATTGGCATCCCTTTATTCTGAGACTATGAGACTGTGTGCTAGCTTTCTGTGTTTATTGTACAAGTATCCCCAAATCCCTTTGTGTTTCAGCTTTCTGCAGTTTTTCTCCATTTAAATAACATTCAGTTTCTTTGTTCTCTCTTCCACAATGAACAACTTCACATTTTCCCATATTTTCACAGTAACTTCATTAAAATGTTAATGTCAGCCTACTTGTGACACTAATAAATAAAACTCAAATTATACTCCATTTGTCAACTTTTTGACCACTTATTTAACCTATCAATATTTCTTCATAAACTGCTTACATTCCTCTCACAACTTGCCTTTACACCTATTTTTGTGTCATCTGCAAATTTGACTGCAGTACATTTGCTTCCTTCCTCCAAGTCAGTAATATATATTGGAAACAGTTGCGGTCCCAGCACTGATCCCTGTGGATTCCCACAGGGTCGCCAACCTGAAAAAAAAACCCTTATCGCCACTCGCTGTTTCCTGCCCATTAGCCAATTCCCTATCCATGCAAATATACTACCTCCAACACTATGGGCTCTTATTACGTAACCTTTTGTGAGGTGCCTCATCAAACATCTTCTGGAAGTCCAAATACAACACATCTACTGGTTCCCCTCTATCCACTTTGGTTGAAACTTCCTCGAAAAACTCTAATAAATTAGTCAGACACAATTTCTCTTTCATGAAGCCATCCTGACTGTGCTTGATTAGATTATGATTTTCCAAATGTGCTGCTGTTACTTTCCTAACAATTGATTCCAATATTTTTCTAACAAGAGGTGTGAGGCTAATCAGCCTAAAGTTACCCACCTTTTGCCTCCCTCCCTTTTTGAATAGGAATGTCACATTAACAGTTTTCTAATCCTCCAGCATTTTTCCAGATGAAATAAATATGGGGGATTCAGCTTCCATAAAGCAACAGCCCTATAGATTAAATCCAGTAAAATTAGCACAGGGGCAGAAAGAAATTAAATTCTGCAGTGGTTTTAAAATTATGTCTGCAGGTCTTGTAGATTCAAACAAAGAGTTTTGCTCAGGAGATATTAACACTACGGGCTGCTACATTACACTGCCCTAGATGGCAATGACTGTTAAGACCCAGGCCAGAAATTCCAAGCTATTTTGTGAAACCAGCCTAGACCCTAAGCTTTACATTTGATTTTCGCATTCTGAGCATAAGGCGTTTCACTCCAGATACGATTCAAGTGACCCACTGGGAAACTTTTATCAAACAAAGCTTATTTAAGAACACAGTTAAAATATAACAAAAATAATTTGCATAACTTTCACTAATTATAAGACTTGAACACGATCTCTGTTCTTCCAAGTTAAAGCAATATACCACAGACATACACCCTTCTACAGAATTAATTTATACAAAAACAAGTTTGCTCACATGATGCTGGATTTCCAGCTTTTTGCACTTCTGGACAGAGAACCCGACAGGAGTTTTCAGAGAAGGATATATCCTCCAAACAGCAAAACCTCAGGGGGGTAAACCCAGTCTCTGGCAGCTTCCAAAAGCAGTCACCCAGGCAACAGAATCTCTAACACCAGAGATGTTAGATGGTTCAGATGGCTCGATTGAGGGTTACAAGTTAGCAAGGAATGAGCTGAAAAAGGGGCTTAGGAGAGCTAGGAGGGGACATGAGAAGTCCTTGGCGGGTCGGATCAAGGAAAACCCCAAGGCTTTTTACTCTTATGTGAGGAATAAAAGAATGACCAGGGTGAGGTTAGGGCCAGTCAAGGACAGTAGTGGGAACTTGTGTATGGAGTCAGTAGAGATAGGCGAGGTGATGAATGAATACTTTTCTTCAGTGTTCACCAAGGAGAGGGGCCATGTTTTTGAGGAAGAGAAGGTGTTACAGGCTAATAGGCTGGAGGAAATAGATGTTCGGAGGGAGGATGTCCTGGCAGTTTTGAATAAACTGAAGGTCGATAAGTCCCCTGGGCCTGATGAAATATGTCCTAGGATTCTTTGGGAGGCAAGGGATGAGATTGCAGAGCCTTTGGCTTTGATCTTTGGGTCCTCGCTGTCCACGGGGATAGTGCCAGAGGACTGGAGAATGGCGAATGTTGTTCCTCTGTTTAAGAAAGGGAATAGAAACGACCCTGGTAATTATAGACCGGTTAGTCTTACTTCAGTGGTTGGTAAATTGATGGAAAAGGTCCTTAGGGATGGGATTTACGACCATTTAGAAAGATGCGGATTAACCCGGGATAGTCAGCACGGATTCGTGAAGGGCAAGTCGTGCCTCACAAATTTGATTGAATTTTTTGAGGAGGTAACTAAGTGTGTTGTTGAAGGTAGGGCAGTTGATGTCATATACATGGATTTTAGTAAGGCGTTTGATAAGGTCCCCCATGGTCGGCTTATGATGAAAGTGAGGTGTGGGATAGAGGGAAAGTTGGCAGATTGGATAGGTAACTGGCTGTCTGATCGAAGACAGAGGGTGGTGGTGGATGGAAAATTTTCGGATTGGAGGCCGGTTGCTAGCGGAGTGCCACAGGGATCAGTGCTTGGTCCTCTGCTCTTTGTGATTTTTATTAATGACTTAGAGGAGGGGGCTGAAGGGTGGATCAGTAAATTTGCTGATGACACCAAGATTGGTGGAGTAGTGGATGAGGTGGAGGGCTGTTGTAGGCTGCAAAGAGACATAGATAGGATGCAAAGTTGGGCTGAAAAATGGCAAATGGAGTTTAACCCTGATAAATGTGAGGTGATTCATTTTGGTAGGACTAATTTAAATGTGGATTACAGGGTCAAAGGTAGGGTTCTGAAGACTGTGGAGGAACAGAGAGATCTTGGGGTCCATATCCACAGATCTCTAAAGGTTGCCACTCAAGTGGATAGAGCTGTGAAGAAGGCCTATAGTCTGTTAGCTTTTATTAACAGGGGGTTGGAGTTTAAGAGCCGTGGGGTTATGCTGCAACTGTACAGGACCTTGGTGAGACCACATTTGGAATATTGTGTGCAGTTCTGGTCACCTCACTATAAGAAGGATGTGGAAGCACTGGAAAGAGTGCAGAGGAGATTTACCAGGATGCTGCCTGGTTTGGAGGGTAGGTCTTATGAGGAAAGGTTGAGGGAGCTAGGGCTGTTCTCTCTGGAGCGGAGGAGGCTGAGGGGAGACTTAATAGAGGTTTATAAAATGATGAAGGGGATAGATAGAGTGAACGTTCAAAGACTATTTCCTCGCGTGGATGGAGCTATTACAAGGGGGCATAACTATAGGGTTCATGGGGGGAGATATAGAAATCATAGAAATCATAGAAACCCTACAGTGCAGAAGGAGGCCATTCGGCCCATCGAGTCTGCACCGACCACAATCCCACCCAGGCCCTACCCCCACATATTTACCTGCTAATCCCTCTAACCTACGCATCTCAGGACTCTAAGGGGCAATTTTTAACCTGGCCAATCAACCTAACCCGCACATCTTTGGACTGTGAGAGGAAACCGGAGCACCCGGAGGAAACCCACGCAGACACGAGGAGAATGTGCAAACTCCACACAGACAGTGACCCGAGCCGGGAATCGAACCTGGGACCCTGGAGCTGTGAAGCAGCAGTGCTAACCACTGTGCTACCGTGCCGCCCATATAGGAAGGATATCAGAGGTATGTTCTTGACGCAGAGAGTGATTGGGGTGTGGAATGGACTGCCTGCAGTGATAGTGGAGTCAGACACTTTAGGAACATTTAAGCGGTTATTGGATAGGCACATGGAGCACACCAGGATGATAGGGAGTGGGATAGCTTGATCTTGGTTTCAGATAAAGCTCGGCACAACATCGTGGGCCGAAAGCCCTGTTCTGTGCTGTACTGTTCTATGAAGAACACTTCTTCCTTGATCCAGCTTGCCATTTGTTTTATTCAGCTCTTGCTTTCTGCAACTTTTGCCTGAAGCTTGTTTCTTTTTCCAACATGAAGGGCCTGTTTCCATGCTGTATTGCTCTGCAGCTCTATGACTCTAAGCACATTCAACGTGGCCCTTTTTGCCACAATTCCTGCACATGATGTCTTTGCACCAACCATCTGCTGCCGAATGCCCAGTTTTTACACACCTATGGCAGGTGCAAATCTGTGTTTGCGTTCAGGTTTCGGTCACTATCTTGTGAATATTGGGCTCAAACTCAATTGTTGAGTGTTTTTAGTTGCTAATTCCATGGATACAGCAACTTCCAAAGCTTTCTTTAAGATCAGATTGCTTTCGGTTAACAACCACTTTTGAATAGCCTTGCTCCTTAAACCACAGGCTAATCCATCTCTGGTAGTATTGTTTAATACATCCCCAAATTTGCAGTGTTCAGCTAATCTTTTCAGGGTAGCTATGAAACGAGTAATCAATTCACCTTCTTCTTAGTTGCCCTTATGAAACCTGAACCTTCCTGTGATGGCAAAAGTTTTTGGTGAGTCGTGGCCCTGTAATATTTCCACAATTTCATCAGTTTTTTATGCCTTTTCTAGCTGTTCAGACTCCTAAAGAGGTTAAATGTTTTTACCCCATTATGCTCAGTAAAGTTGGAACTATCTGCTGCTATCTTGTTCACTTGAACAAAATAGTCAGATCTCCCTGTATTTGAGCTCCATCACTCTGTATTCTCATCAAACAGTCCAAAATCTCTGCCATTTTTCTCAATGGAAGGACCGGCACGTGCACAATGTGCCATTAATTTTCACCCTATTATAGAAAGGATATTATTAAACTAGAAAGAGCGCAGAAAAGATTTACTAGGATGCTACTGGGACTTGATGGTTTGGGTTATAAGGAGAGGCTGGATAGACTGGGATTTTTTTTCCCTGGAGCGTAGGAGGCTTATGGGTGATCTTGTAGAGGTCTATAAAATAATGAGGGGCACAGATCAGCTGGATAGTCAATATCTTTTCCCAAAGGTAGGGGAGTCTAAAACTAGAGGGTATAGGTTTAAATTGAGCGGGGAGAGATACAAAAGGGTCTAGAGGGGCAATTGTTTCAGACAGAGGCTGATGAGTGTCTGGAACGAGCTGCCAGAGGTAATAGTAAAGGCGGGTACAATTCTGTCTTTTAAAAAGCACTTAGACAGTTAAGACTGGTATCGAGGTATGTGGGCCAAATGCGGGCAATTGGTACCATCTTAATGGTAAAAACCAGGCAGGATGGACAAGTTGGGCCGAAGGGCCTGTCTCCACGCTGTAAATCTCTGTGACTCTATAACTCTGTTTCTTTTCTTTCCAAAATAAGGCAAACCTGAGAGCATGTTTTCCCTTGAGTTTTATTACCCCTCCTCCTCTAAACTTGTTGTTGTTGGCTACTTGCTACTCCACGGCTATCGAGTTCGGTTTGTGGCAAGCTTCTCTCCTATGTTGTTTCCTTTGGAATTTTCAGTGATTTTTCGGTTCCTCTGCTGGCTGCAACTGTTGTTTGGCTCACTAAGCTCTTCAGCTTGCATGTAGAGACAATTATTATTTATTCATTTATTGGGTGCTTATAACACTGTTCGCCTATCTCATCACTAGTTTTTATGTGATGGTTTTAAAAGTAAGTCTGCAGCCCTCAGAGGTTCAAACAAATAAAGAGTTTTATTCAGGAGATGTTTACACTACAAGCTGCTAGTGAGGAACACGAGATATACCATCAATACAACTAATTCATGCTTCATTATGACATCATAGAGTCCAGTTGAAGTAACTGGAGTTCACCTATTGTGATGGTGCTGAACTCAGAACACAAAGGTTGTATTGAGAAAGTAGGACAATCACAAATTTATTACAAAAATTGACTTGCTGGGAGGATATTGGCAAGTCCTTTATTGGGAAGGACGAAGGAGATAGCAGCTTTTTCAACACCAGACAGGCTTTATCAAATCAAAGTTATGCCACTTGGTAAGAAGAAAGCACCAGCAACATTTCAAAGACTGACAAGCAAAGTAATTGTAGAACTGAGTAATTGCACTGCTTATATTGACAATAAACCTGGTGGTTTCCAGTCAGACATGGGAGGGGAGAAGCATTTACAACATCTAAAAGAACTGTTTGATTGTCTGCAAGAAGCAAATTTGATGATGAACTAAGCAAAGAGTGAATTTATGAAAGTGCAAGTAACATATTTAAGCCACACCATTGGACATAGTCAGACAGTCCCATGAGATGTGAAAGTAAAAGTAATCATAAAATTCCCAATTCCTATAACAAAACTGGAAGTTTTGAGATTTCTCGGCATGAGTAGGTTTTACCGGAAGTTTATACCAAATTTTAGCAGTGTGGTTGCTCCATTGATTGAAGTATTAAAAAAAACAGTACATTTCAACGGACAGAACGCATTTGATTGTTCAAAAACTGTGTTGATGACTACCAGTTCTAGCGGCACCTAAATACGCTATGTAGTTTAAGTTGGCTATTGATGCGAGTGATATGTATTTGTAGATGTTGATGCTCTGTTCAGATGGAGGTTACTATTGCAACCATTTAATTCACAGATTATACATATGGTTGGATGAGAAAATCTAATTGCAGATAAGTTATCAAGAGTTTAAAGTTCATAGAAATCGGACATTTGAATCATTGACAGTGGACTGAAAAGAACTCTATTGGTACAAAAGGCTAGTATATATTGTCATGCTAATGCATGCATCTTATAACTTAATCGTTTAGAATATATAAGTATAGTGAACAATGCAAAATGGGTTGAGAAAATGAAACTGTATTTTAGAATTATGACGGTTCATTTTCCATAATAGAAGTTTAAAGAAATATCATATTTTCCTAATATTGTGTGTGTCTGTGTGTGAGTGCATGTGTGTGTTCGTGCGCGTGTGTGTGTGTGTGCATGCGTGTGTGCTCATGCGCATGTGTGTGCGTGCATGTGTGTGTGTGTGCTCACACGTGTGTGTATGCACGTGCATGTGTGTGCATGCGTGCATGTCTGCGCTTGTGCATGCATGTGTGCATGTGTGTGTGCATGTGTGTGTGTGTTCGTGCGTGTGTGCGTGAAACTACTTTAATTAAACTGAAGACATAGATTGCAAGGCTAAAAACATCAAAAATGGGAAGGTGTGAAAGCAAGCATGTTTAGGTGGAAGATGGGACACCAGTGAGCAGCGTGAATAGAAATTTGTATTAGAAGCTAAGTGGTTAAATTGAAGTTTAGCTATTATACTTTCAAAAAGAAAATTTATAACTGGCAAAGGTCACAAATGAGTAAAGCAAAATATTAAGTTTATATCCAAGCAAAGGTAATTGCCATAAAACCAACATGAAAGATTTTTTATTTTTCTGGGAAGGGAACTTCCAAAGAACAACAGATTTAAACATGAAAGGGAAAAAACAGATTTAAAGAGATTGGAAACTGCATAGGTAGCAGCGGCCATGATATCGTGCAGAATGTACTGGGGCAACAGAATATCATGTGAGAAAACGTGAGGTTGTCCACTTTGTGGGGCAAAGAGAAAAAAACAATATTATTTAAATGTAGAGAAAGTACAAAATGCTGCAGTACAGAGGGATCAAGTCTCCTCACAAAATGTTAACATTCAGCTACAGCAAATAAATGGAACGTTGGCATTCATTGCAAAGGAGGTAGAGCATAAAAGTGGAGAAGTCTTGTTACAATTGTAAAGGACATTGGTGAGACCATGTCCACTACAACTCACACCAACTTTTACTGATGCACCACAGAGAGCATCTTTCCTGGATGTATCACAGCTTGGTATGGCTACTGCTCTGTCCAAGACTGCAAGAAACTACAAAGGGTCGTGAACGAAGCCCAGTCCATCTATCAAAAACGGGCCTCAAATCCATTGATTCTGTCTACACTTCCAGCTACCTTGGAAAAGCAGCCAGCATAATTAAGGACCCCACGCACCCCGGACATTCTCTCTTCCACCTTCTTCCATCAGGAAAAAGACACAAAACTCTGAGGTCACGTACCAACCAACTCAAGAACAGCTGCCATCAGACTTTTGACTGGATATACCTTATATTAAGTTGATCTTTCTCTACACCCTAGCTATGACTGTAACACTACATTCTGCAGCGTCTCCTTTCCTTCTCTATGTCTGTGTAGTGCAAAATAAACAATACTTTTCACTGAATACTAATACATGTGGCAATATAAATCAAATCAAATCAAAATCATCCACAGTGGCCCTCGGGTAAGGAAGCTTAATTGGGCAAGGGACAGGAACTGAGGAATGTCGATTGGGAGCAGATATTTGAGGGCAAAGATACATAGAAGAACATAGAACATAGAATAGTACAGCACAGAACAGGCCCTTCGGCCCAAGATATTGTGCCGAGCTTTATCTGAAACCAAGATCAAGCTATCCCACTCCCTATCATCCTGGTGTGCTCCATGTGCCTATCCAATAACCGCTTAAATGTTCCTAAAGTGTCTGACTCCACTATCACTGCAGGCAGTCCATTCCACACCCCAATCACTCTCTGCGTCAAGAACATACCTCTGATATCCTTCCTATATCTCCCACCATGAACCCTATAGTCATGCCCCCTTGTAATAGCTCCATCCACCCGAGGAAATAGTCTTTGAACGTTCACTCTATCTATCCCCTTCATCATTTTATAAACCTCTATTAAGTCTCCCCTCAGCCTCCTCCGCTCCAGAGACAACAGCCCTAGCTCCCTCAACCTTTCCTCATAAGACCTACCCTCCAAACCAGGCAGCATCCTGGTAAATCTCCTCTGCACTCTTTCCAGTGCTTCCACATCCTTCTTATAGTGAGGTGACCAGAACTGCACACAATATTCCAAATGTGGTCTCACCAAGGTCCTGTACAGTTGCAGCATAACCCCACGGCTCTTAAACTCCAACCCCCGTTAATAAAAGCTAACAGACTATAGGCCTTCTTCACAGCTCTATCCACTTGAGTGGCAACCTTTAGAGATCTGTGGATATGGACCCCAAGATCTCTCTGTTCCTCCACAGTCTTCAGAACCCTACCTTTGACCCTGTAATCCACATTTAAATTAGTCCTACCAAAATGAATCACCTCACATTTATCAGGGTTAACTCCATGTGCCATTTTTCAGCCCAGCTTTGCATCCTATCTATGTCTCTTTGCAGCCTACAACAGCCCTCCACCTCATCCACTACTCCACCAATCTTGGTGTCATCAGCAAATTTACTGATCCATAAGACCATAAGACATAGGAGCGGAAGTAAGGCCATTCGGCCCATCGAGTCCACTCCACCATTCAATCATGGTTGATTTCAACTCCATTTACCCGCTCTCTCCCCATAGCCCTTAATTCCTCGAGAAATCAAGAATTTATCAATTTCTGTCTTGAAGACGCTCAACGTCTCGGCCTCCACAGCCCTCTGTGGCAATGAATTCCACAGACCCACCACTCTCTGGCTGAAGAAATTTCTCCTCATCTCTGTTCTAAAGTGACTCCCTTTTATTCTAAGGCTGTGCCCCCGCGTCCTAGTCTCCCCTGTTAATGGAAACAACTTCCCTACGTCCATCCTATCTAAGCCGTTCATTATCTTGTAAGTTTCTATCAGATCTCCCCTCAACCTCCTAAACTCCAATGAATATAATCCCACGATCCTCAGACGTTCATCGTATGTCAGGCCTACCATTCCTGGGATCATCCGTGTGAATCTCCGCTGGACCCGCTCCAGTGCCAGTATGTCCTTCCTGAGGTGTGGGGCCCAAAATTGCTCACAGTACTCCAAATGGGGCCTAACCAGTGCTTTATAAAGCCTCAGAAGTACATCCCTGCTTTTGTATTCCAAGCCTCTTGAGATAAATGACAACATTACATTTGCTTTCTTAATTACGGACTCAACCTGCAAGTTTACCTTTAGAGAATCCTGGACTAGGACTCCCAAGTCCCTTTGCACTTTAGCATTATGAATTTTGTCACCGTTTAGAAAATAGTCCATGCCTCTATTCTTTTTTCCAAAGTGTACGACCTCGCACTTGCCCACGTTGAATTTCATCAGCCACTTCTTGGACCACTCTCCTAAACTGTCTAAATCTTTCTGCAGCCTCCCCACCTCCTCAATACTACCTGCCCCTCCACCTATCTTTGTATCATCGGCAAACTTGGCCAGAATGCTCCCAGTCCCGTCATCTAGATCGTTAATATATAAAGAGAACAGCTGTGGCCCCAACACTGAACCCTGCGGGACACCACTTGTCACCACTTGTCCACCCTTCAGCCCCTTCCTCTAAGTCATTAATAAAAATCACAAAGAGCAGAGGACCAAGCACTGATCCCTGTGGTACTCCGCTAGCAACCTGCCTCCAGTCCGAAAATTTTCCATCCACCACCACCCTCTGTCTTCGATCAGATAGCCAGTTACCTATCCAATCTGCCAACTTTCCCTCTATCCCACACCTCCTTACTTTCATCATAAGCCGACCATGGGGGACCTTATCAAACGCCTTACTAAAATCCATGTATATGACATCAACTGCCCTACCTTCATCAACACACTTAGTTACCTCCTCAAAAAATTCAATCAAATTTGTGAGGCACGACTTGCCCTTCACGAATCCGTACTGACTATCCCGGATTAATCCGCATCTTTCTAAATGGTCGTAAATCCCATCCCTAAGGACCTTTTCCATCAATTTACCAACCACCGAAGTGAGACTAACCAGTCTATAATTACCAGGGTCATTTCTATTCCCTTTCTTAAACAGAGGAACAACATTCGCCACTCTCCAGTCCTCTGGCACCATCCCCGTGGACAGCGAGGACCCAAAGATCAAAGCCAAAGGCTCTGCAATCTCATCCCTTGCCTCCCAAAGAATCCTAGGATATATTTCATCAGGCCCAGGGGACTTATCGACCTTCAGTTTATTCAAAACCGCCAGTACATCCTCCCTCCGAACAACTATTTCCTCCAGCCTATTAGCCTGTAACACCTTCTCTTCCTCCAAAACATGGCCCCTCTCCTTGGTGAACACTGAAGAAAAGTATTCATTCATCACCTCGCCTATCTCTACTGACTCCATACACAAGTTCCCACTACTGTCCTTGACCGGCCCTAACCTCACCCTGGTCATTCTTTTATTCCTCACATAAGAGTAAAAAGCCTTGGGGATCTGGCATGAGGGAAGCTTTTCAAGGCCAGCTGAGTGAAGTGGAGGACATGCATGGCTTTGGCAATTTCTGGGACTGGAAGATGTAACCTTAACTGGCTTTCGAAATGTAACTAAGGCTTAGTTCACAGAAATGGTGAGTACGTTACTCATTGGATTAACCACAGGGGCGAGGATAGCAATCATAATTGAATTAATTGCGCAGCATTTGAAATTGCCAGCGATACCCAAGGGACCAAGTTCTCCCCAAGGAGCGAGTCAATGACTTTGCTAAGATTCAGTTGCAAATGTAAAAACTTGAATTGGAAGAAAAAGAAAGAAAGGGAGGAAAAGAAAAGGGACCAAGCATTGCAACAGGAGAAAGTAGAAAGGCAGGAGAAAGAAAGAAAACAAGAAATTGAATTGGAAATGAAGAAATTAGCAAGGGAGGAAAGAGAAGAGGAAAGAGAAAGAGAGAATCCCAGCATTCCCTTTTTGCTTGAAAGACTAGGGGGCAAGCTAACCGGCTCATCACGGCGGTCAATGGGCAGGGCGAGCCGGTAAGATCAGGTGAGAGGTGGAAAATCGGGTTTGCGCTGGTTTATCACCTCTCGCGATCTTACCGGCCCCAGATTATTGGCATGATCAGCCTTGAGCCTGGGGAAGGATACGAGGCTGAATTCAATATTTAAATTTGAATTTATATAGAATTAGTGAGCCAGAGACACAATCATCAGGGCTCATTTGCCTTTATACCCTCGCCTGTGAAGGTCCTCAGTGTTGAGGATCACATAAGAACATAAGAACATAAGAAATAGGAGCAGGAGTAGGCCATCTAGCCCCTCGAGCCTGCCCCGCCATTCAATAAGATCATGGCTGATCTGACGTGGATCAGTACCACTTACCCGCCTGATCCCCATAACCCTTAATTCCCTTACCGATCAGGAATCCATCCATCCGCGCTTTAAACATATTCAGCGAGGTAGCCTCCACCACCTCAGTGGGCAGAGAATTCCAGAGATTCACCACCCTCTGGGAGAAGAAGTTCCTCCTCAACTCTGTCTTAAACCGACCCCCCTTTATTTTGAGGCTGTGTCCTCTAGTTTTAACTTCCTTACTAAGTGGAAAGAATCTCTCCGCCTCCACCCTATCCAGCCCCCGCATTATCTTATAAGTCTCCATAAGATCCCCCCTCATCCTTCTAAACTCCAACGAGTACAAACCCAATCTCCTCAGCCTCTCCTCATAATCCAAACCCCTCATCTCCGGTATCAACCTGGTGAACCTTCTCTGCACTCCCTCCAATGCCAATATATCCTTCCTCATATAAGGGGACCAATACTGCACACAGTATTCCAGCTGCGGCCTCACCAATGCCCTGTACAGGTGCATCAAGACATCCCTGCTTTTATATTCTATCCCCCTCGCAATATAGGCCAACATCCCATTTGCCTTCTTGATCACCTGTTGTACCTGCAGACTGGGCTTTTGCGTCTCATGCACAAGGACCCCCAGGTCCCTTTGCACGGTAGCATGTTTCAATTTGTTTCCATTGAGATAGTAATCCCATTTGTTATTATTTCCTCCAAAGTGTATAACCTCGCATTTATCAACGTTATACTCCATTTGCCATATCCTCGCCCACTCACTCAGCCTGTCCAAATCTCTCTGCAGATCTTCTCCGTCCTCCACACGATTCACTTTTCCACTTATCTTTGTGTCGTCTGCAAACTTTGTTACCCTACACTCCGTCCCCTCCTCCAGATCATCTATATAAATGATAAATAGTTGCGGCCCGAGTACCGATCCCTGCGGCACGCCACTAGTTACCTTCCTCCAACCGGAAAAACACCCATTTATTCCGACTCTTTGCTTCCTGTCGGATAGCCAGTCCCCAATCCACTTTAACACACTACCCCCAACTCCGTGTGCCCTAATCTTCTTCAGCAGCCTTTTATGGGGCACCTTATCAAACGCCTTTTGGAAATCCAAAAACACCGCATCCACCGGTTCTCCTCCATCAACCGCCCTAGTCACATCTTCATAAAAATCCAACATGTTCGTCAAGCACGACTTTCCCCTCATGAATCCATGCTGCGTCTGATTGATCGAACCATTTCTATCCAGATGCCCTGCTATCTCCTCTTTAATAATGGATTCCAGCATTTTCCCTACTACAGACGTTAAGCTGACCGGCCTATAGTTACCCGCCTTTTGTCTTCTTCCTTTTTTAAACAGCGGCGTAACATTAGCCGTTTTCCAATCAACCGGCACTACCCCAGAATGCAACGAGTTTTGATAAATTGCAACGAGTTTTGATAAATGATCCCCATCAACAGCACAATCAGCTAGGGGTGCATGGTGCGATCGGCTATGGGTGGGAAGGGAGGAGTAGGGGTCAATATCCAGGGGGATGGGTGCCAATCATCGGGAAGGCCAGCAATTGGGGGCAGGGCAATATCCAGGTGTGGACGGGGGTAGATGACCGACAGAACAGAAAGATCAATGCATGCACAATTGCATTCTCTCGTGTGAGCAGCTGGCTTTCTGGCACGCTTAGGCCCCGCCCTCTCCTCCTGTGCATCATTTTTCGCACTAAGTGCTGTAAGATTTCATTTATGGCCCCGCCAAAAAAACACACTTGAAACTCCCATTTTCCTGCTCATTCGACGCTTAGCAACTTTTTGGTAAGATCACCCCCTAGGAGAGCCTGCATTGTGACATGCACTAATTTACATCAGAAAACCAATTCTTTGGCCCCAGTGTTCTATGCAGAGGCAATGTCCTTCGATTGCCACCCTGCTCCTATCTTTTTGTGCCACAATGAAGCTCTGCATTTCTGGCCAGGCCTTTTGATTCTAGCTTCTTCTGAAATGAGGAGCATATCTTCAATCCAACTATTTACTCATAGTGCTAGATCATCAGGGGAGACAGGTTATATTCTGGCAAATATTCATTTCCTTTAGTGAGAGTAATCTTCCATCCTTACCTGGTCTAGCCTACATATGACTCCAGATATACAGCAACATCATTGACAGTTAAATGCCCTCAGAAATGGCCTAATAAGGCAATCAGTTTAAGGGCCATAAGAGATGGGCAATAAATAAATGCTGGCCCAACCACATCGCCCACATCCCATGAACAAATAACAAAAATCACACTGGAAAGCTCTGGGACATTTAAACAGCTTTTTAATGGGTCAGTGAATGAGTAGGTGGGTAAGGTTGGGTGATATAAGCGGCTGGAAGGTGGGTGAGGTTAGAAGGTAATGGGTTATGGTGGCATTTGGGTAGGCTGGAAGATGGGTACGGTGGCAGGTGAGTAAGGTGATGAGATCAGGTCAGGTTGGGTTGGGAAAGTTGAGGGCCGGTGAGATTGGATCTAGTCACATTGATGTAGGGGTTGGATAGTGAGGTCAAGTCAAGGGAGAGTTGAAGAGTCGGGGGAGTAGGGTGGTGAGGTCGGGTCTGGTCGGGTGTGGGGGGAGGTTAGTAGGTTGAGGTGGGGGAAGGGTGCTATTTGGTCATGGGATTGCTGGTAGTGAGGTTGGATCAGAAGGTCAGATCGGGTTGGAGTGGGTAGGGCTGTACAGTGAGCTCAGAAGGTTGGGCCAGATCAGGTCAAAGAGACGTTGGAGAAGGTTTCAGTGATTGGAAGAGGGGTCAGTCTACAGTTACCCAGGAACTAGACTAAGCATTTTTTGTCTAATGATTCCTGGCTATCTATCCAGGTAAGTAAGTCAGAACTGTCCAAAATTTCTATAGCTCAGAATTGGAGACTGTTTCGGAGAATTCGCCATCAGAAGTTCAAACTCCCGATATAATTCCCATGGAGTCAGCTTGTTGGGATTCTGAGGGGTCCCAACGTGAATCTTGGGAGTTACATCCTGGTGGAATTTTGTAACCTTGCCCACAGCTGGGATTCTCTGGACCCACTGCAACGAATAGAGATTTGGCTGAGTGATAAATTCTCCATTCTCGCTGGCAGCGGTAGCAGGGCGTACGAGACCGGTGAATTTCAGCTCTGCTCTGACTATTTGGAGACTGGAAAATCTGGGTCTATATGGTTATGTACTATTTTAACATATTAAATGTTGACATATAAGTATAACTAAAAGAAGTGACAAACACGCACATATATGTAAGACATGCCATGTATAGAATCTGAACAGCTTACGTAGCTGAATAGAATTAATATTATAGTAATTAAGCCATACTGAGTTTGTTTTGCTTTATTATTGCAATGATAAGTACATGCTTCAGCTCAGAGTGTTTACTGCAAAGGTGAAGCAGTGACTCGCCCTTTAGAACATGCTCGGAGCTGTTGGCAGGTAATAATTAGGCTGTTACCTGGGAATTCATCATCATTCTCTTCCATCTCATTGTTGTTATTGCTGTTCCAGTTGCTTTGCTTGGCTTTTTCTGAAATGACAACCATGTTATAATCAGTACCAGATCCTTCATCAAGATTGCTTTGTTTTTGTTTGTAATTGGTAAAAGTTATTGTTAATTTTCTTTCTATACATGTTAACTGTATACTTAAATAAACTTTGTTTGATAAAAGCTCCTTAGTGGGACAGTTGTTCATACCTGAAGTGAAACAAATCATGCTTACTCTAGCCAAATTCAAAATGCAAAATTTATGATCCAGGCGAACTTCATAAAACACTTTGGAAGTGAATTGGCTAGACAGTATTTAAAAGTGGCACATATTGTGATGAAACAGGAAGCAGATAAAAAATCAAAAATTTGTACTTTTGCTAGTGGAGATAAGTATTACTATCAATGGTAGGTGAAACTTTAAAAGCAGGGTTTTGTGGGCCTTATAAAATTGAAAGAAAATTGAGTGAGATGATAGAAGGAAAACTCATATAATGTGCCATGTTAATATGCACAAACAATATTTTGATAGGGAAGGAAAGCAGAAGGAGAATGGGAAGCGGTTACAAATCATAGTGGAGAACCAAATCTAGATGGTTCTGAATTTGACATTCCTCAAATAGTGAAGAAGTTATTAAAAATTAGGTTAAATTATTGAGTTACCTTCCAGAGTAAAATCAAAATGACCTGAAAGAGTTATTAAATCACATGGAGAGATATGTGGGAATAAACTGGGAAGCACTAAAATAATTGTGAATGACGTAGTTGTAGAAAATGCTGTTCCAATTGAGCAATATCCGTATAGACTAAACCCTCTTAAATTGGCACAGGCTCAGAAAGAGAAGTTGATGTTTGCTCAGTCTGAGATGCAGTAGCCAAAAGTCTCGATCAAACATATAAAACTGGTGAAGGCGGAGGAGAACCAGTTTCATTGTCATTTTGAAAAAAAGAATAGTTGTTATAGATCTGGTAGAAAAAACAAGCTTTCTCTCTCACTCTCTCCAGAAGTTTTCTCAAAGCGCCAAGACTATTAGCAAAGGTTAAAGCAAGTGTGCCTGTGTTTTGCTAACTTTGTTTAAAGTGTATTTTAAGTCCATAAGAGAAATATTGCTTGATTGGAACTGATATGGTGATAAGTTAGAACTTAGAATTGTTTTCTTTCATTTTAAGGTTAAAGATTAAGCTAATTCCTTTGTTATAATTAAATTGTGTTGTTAAATAAAGTTTGTTTTGATAAAAGCTCCCTAGTTTGTCAGTAGAATAATGCCTGGAACAAAGCATCCCATCCTCACATTAATGCCAAATTAGAAAATTGTTGAGATCTAGTTTTGCTTCATAATGCACCTTGCAGTTTGAAATGGTACCCAAACAATACTACAAGCAGAAAAAGTTCTGACACTAGAAAGGGCAATCCAAATTGTTGACCTGCTAATGGACTTCTGTAAGACCTTGCATTCTTTCTCAATTTACAGATCGAAGAAAATAACAAGATAACTTCAAGTGATATTTCTTACGTTCTTCCCCATCCTTGTTCATGCCATTGTTCCCACTGTTGTTGTTGTTGTTGTTGTTGTTCCCACTGTTGCTGTGATTTCCAGTGTTGTTATTGCTGCTATTCCGAGCGCTGACTCCAGCTACAGCTAAGAAACAAGAAGTACTTTTATTCGAATCATTCTAGTAAAATTATACATATAATCAATTATAAATCAGTAATATAGGAGACTGAAACAAAATGAGTGGAAAAATACAGCAGGTCAGGATATCCACAAAGAAGCAAGTTAATATCTGAAGCATTGAACCAATATTTCTCTTCGGTGTTCACGCAAGGGGACATGAATATAGCTGAGGAGGACACTGGGTTGCAAGGGAGTAGAATAGACAGTATTACAGTTGATAAGGAGGATGTGCAGGATATTCTGGAGGGTCTGAAAATAGATAAATCCCCTGGTCCGGATGGGATTTATCCAAGGATTCTCTGGGAGGCAAGAGAAGTGATTGCAGAGCCTCTGGCTCTGATCTTCAGGTCGTCGTTGGCCTCTGGTATAGTACCAGAAGATTGGAGGTTAGCGAATGTTGTCCCATTGTTTAAGAAGGGGAACAGAGACTTCCCCGGGAATTATAGACCGGTGAGTCTCACTTCTGTTGTCGGCAAGATGTTGGAAAAAATTATAAGGGATAGGATTTATAGTTATTTGGAGAGTAATGAATTGATAGGTGATAGTCAGCATGGTTTTGTGGCAGGTAGGTCGTGCCTTACTAACCTTATTGAGTTTTTTGAGAAAGTGACCAAGGAGGTGGATGGGGGCAGGGCAGTGGACGTGGTATATATGGATTTTAGTAAGGCGTTTGATAAGGTTCACCATGGTAGGCTTCTGCAGAAAATGCAGATGTATGGGATTGGGGGTGATCTAGGAAATTGGATCAGGAATTGGCTAGCGGATAGGAAACAGAGGGTGGTGGTTGATAGTAAATATTCATCATGGAGTGCGGTTACAAGTGGTGTACCTCAGGGATCTGTTTTGGGGCCACTGCTGTTTGTAATATTTATTAATGATCTGGATGAGGGTATAGTTGGGTGGATTAGCAAATTTGCTGATGACACCAAAGTCGGTGGTGTGGTAGACAGTGAGGAAGGGTGTCGTAGTTTGCAGGAAGACTTAGACAGGTTGCAAAGTTGGGCCGAGAGGTGGCGGATGGAGTTTAATGCGGAGAAGTGTGAGGTAATTCACTTTGGTAGGAATAACAGATGTGTTGAGTATAGGGCTAACGGGAGGACTTTGAATAGTGTGGAGGAGCAGAGGGATCTAGGTATATGTGTGCATAGATCCCTGAAAGTTGGGAATCAAGTAGATAAGGTTGTTAAGAAGGCATATGGTGTCTTGGCGTTTATTGGTAGGGGGATTGAATTTAGGAGTCGTAGCGTTATGTTGCAACTGTACACAACTCTGGTGCGGCCGCACTTGGAGTACTGTGTGCAGTTCTGGTCCCCACATTACAGGAAGGATGTGGAGGCTTTGGAGAGGGTGCAGAGGAGGTTTACCAGGATGTTGCCTGGTATGGAGGGGAGATCCTATGAGGAGAGGCTGAGGGATTTGGGATTGTTTTCGCTGGAAAGGCGGCGGCTAAGAGGGGATCTTATTGAAACATATAAGATGATTAGAGGTTTAGATAGGGTGGATAGTGATAGCCTTTTTCCTCTGATGGAGAAATCCAGCACGAGGGGGCATGGCTTTAAATTGAGGGGGGGTAGTTATAGAACCGATGTCAGGGGTAGGTTCTTTACCCAGAGGGTGGTGAGGGATTGGAATGCCCTGCCAGCATCAGTAGTAAATGCGCCTAGTTTGGGGGCGTTTAAGAGATCCGTAGATAGGTTCATGGACGAAAAGAAATTGGTTTAGGTTGGAGGGTCACAGTTTTTTTTTTAACTGGTCGGTGCAACATCGTGGGCCGAAGGGCCTGTTCTGCGCTGTAATGTTCTATGTTCTATGTTCTATGTTCTAATATTTCAAAAGGGACTCGGTAGTTGGACACATGACTGAAGAGGGATGAAGGAATAATTCAGTACAATTCAGTACAATACATTTCAGTACAATAATTCAGTACCTATCTTAGTTCTTCTATGAATACCAAAACAGAAAATCCAGATTTTAAGCTACAAATTTCAAGACTATCTACGCCACTAATGAGAGAAAAGTCACACTATTCCTGTCCCAGTGCTGGCGAAACCTGTACACTGACTCTCTCCCTGTCCCAGTGCTGGCGAAACCTGTACACTGACTCTCTCCCTGTCCCAGTGCTGGCGAAACCTGTACAGTGACTCTCTCCCTGTCCCAGTGCTGGTGAAACCTGTACACTGACTCTCTCCCTGTCCCAGTGCTGGTGAAACCTGTACACTGACTCTCTCCCTGTCCCAGTGCTGGTGAAACCTGTACACTGACTCTCTCCCTGTCCCAGTGCTGGTGAAACCTGTACACTGACTCTCTCCCTGTCCCAGTGCTGGTGAAACCTGTACACTGACTCTCTCCCTGTCCCAGTGCTGGCGAAACCTGTACACTGACTCTCTCCCTATCTCAGTGCTGGCGAAACCTGTACACTGACTCTCTCCCTATCTCAGTGCTGGTGAAACCTGTACACTGACTCTCTCCCTGTCCCAGTGCTGGTGAAACCTGTACACTGACTCTCTCCCTGTCCCAGTGCTGGTGGGAACTAAAACAATAATCCAGGACAAAATGAACAGTTATTGTGTGGATTAACTGAGAGTGGAGATATGTTAAAGGCTAATCATGTTTAAATTACTTGCTTTGGAAAGGCAAGGACTGATTAAGGATAGTTAGCATGACTGCTTGTGGGAAATCATGTTTTACAAATTTGATAGTGTTCTTTGAAGGGGTGACCAGGAAAATAGATGAGGGCACTGTGGTAGATGTAGTCTACATGGACTTTAGCAAGGCTATCGGCAAGGTACCGCATGGTAAACTGGTCAGTAAGGTTAGATCACATTGGAGAACTAGTCAATTGCAGACAAAATTGATTTGCCGGTAGCAACGGGTGGTTGTAGAGGGTTGATTTTTCAGATTGGAGGCCTGTGACCAGCGGTGTGCCGCAGGGATTGGTGCTGGGTCCACTGTTATTTGTCATTTGCATTAATAATTTGGTTGAGAATTTAATAGGCATGGTTTGTTCATTTGCGGATGACACCAAGATTGGCGGCATAGTGGACAGTGAAGAAGGTTATCTAGGATTGCAACGGGTTCTTGATCAATTGGGTCAGTGGGCTGATGAATGGCAGATGGAGTTTAATTTAAATAAATGCGAGGTGATGCATTTTGGTAGATCGAACCAGGGCAGGACTTACTCAGTTAATGGTAGGGCATTGGGGAGAGTTATAGAATAGAGAGATCTAGGGGTACAGATTCATAGCTCCTTGAAAGTGGAGTCACAGGTGGACAGAGTGGTGAAGGAGGCATTCACTTTGCTTGGTTTCATTGGTCAGAACATTGATTACAGGAGTTGGGACCTATTGTTGAAATTGTACAAGACATTGGTAAGGCCGCACTTGGAATACTATGTACAGTTCTGGTCCTTATAGAAAAGATATTATCAATCTAGAAAGAGTGCAGAAAAGATTTACTAGGATGCTATCAGGACTTGGTTTGAGTTATTAGGAGAGGCTGGATCAACTGGGATTTTTTTCTCTGGAACGTAGAAGGCTGAGGTGTGATCTTATAGAGGTTTATAAAATAATGAGGGACATTGATCAGCTCGATAGTCAATATCTTTTCTTAAAGGTAGGGGAGTCTAAAACGAGAGGGCATAGGTTTAAAGTGAGAGGGGACAGATACAAAAGTGTCCAGAGGGGCAATTTTTTCACACAGAAGGTGGTGAGTATCTGGAACAAGCCGCCAGAGGTAGTAGTAGAGGCGGGTACAATTTTGTCTTTTAAAAAAGTGTTTAGACAGTTACATGGGTAAGATGGGTACAGAGGGATATTGGCCAAACGCGGGCAATTGGGACTAGCTGAGGGGTTAAAAAAGGGGCAGCATTGGATAAGTTGGGCCAAAGAGCCTGTTTCCTTGCTGTAAACCTCTATGACTCTATGACTTTATTTCAGATAATTGTGAGGTGTTGCATTTTGGTAAGACAAATCAGGGCAGGACTTTCACAGTTAATGTTAGGGCCCCGCGGAGTGTTGTTGAACAGAGGGGTGCAGGTACATTGATAAAAGCAAATTACTGTGAAAGCTGGAATCTGAAACAAAAACAGAAAATGCTGGAAAATCTCAGCAGGTCTGACAGCGCCTATAGGGAGAGAATCGAGTCAACATTTCGAGTTTAGATGACTCTTCACCAGAACTGAGAGCAAAGGGAATCATGGGAGATTTATATTATGAGGGCGGAGAGAGATTGGACAAAGGGAATGTAAATGAGGATACAGAAGGCTGAGAAGGTGCTAAAAGTGTCCATTAAGTGATCAGAATGCGCGAATGGCAGAACAGAGGTGCAGATTGTTAAAGGACTGCCTGAGGAATGTGGCAGTTACCCTGAAAGGGCGGGGGCAGTGGAAAAATGGAGGTGAGAAAGATGGATAATAAAATGGATAAATGAGATGAAACATAATGAAATAAAATAAATGGGAACGGGGTGAAGGAGGAGAGAGTTCATACTCTGAAGTTCATACTCGGTAAGGGAATTAAGGGTTATGGTGATCAGGCGGGTAAGTGGTACTGATCCACGTCAGATCAGCCATGATCTTATTGAATGGTGGGGCAGGCTCGAGGGGCTAGATGGCCTACTCCTGCTCCTATTTCTTATGTTCTTATGAAGTGGTTGAACTCAATGTTCAGTCCGGAAGGCTGTAAAGTGCCCAATCGGAAGATGAGGTGCTGTTCCTCCAGTTTGCATTGGGGTTCACTAGAACATTGCAAAAGGCCATGTGGGCAGGAGAGCAGTGTGGTGTGATGAAGTGGCAAGTGACAAAAAGGTCTGGGTCCTGCTTGCGGACAGACCGAAGGTGTTCCGCAGAGCGGTCGCCAGTCTGCGTTTGGTCTCTCCAATGTAGAGTAGACCGCATTGGGAGCAGAGAATGCAATAGACCAGATTGAAGAAGGTGCATGTGAAGCACTACTTCACCTGAAAGGGTGTTTAGGACCTGGGACGGTGAGCAGGGAGGAGGTAAAGAGGCAGGTGTTGCACCTTCTACAATTGCATGGGAAGGTACTGTGGGCAGGGGTGAGGTGTTGGGTGTGATGGAGGAGTGGACCAGGGTGTCCCAGAGAGAACGGTCCTTGCGGAATGGTAACGGGGGAGGGGGGGTGGGGGGGGGGGGGGGGTGAGGGGAAGATGTGTTGAATAGTGGCATCATGCTGGAGTTGGCAGAAATGGCAGAGAATGATCCTTTGAATGTGGAGACTGGTGGGGTGAAAAGTGCGGACAAGGGGGATCCTATCCTGGTTCTGGGAGGGAGGGGGTGAGAGCAGTGGCCTGGGGGATGGGTTGGACACGGCTGAGAGCCCTGTCAACCACAGTGAATGGAAAACCATGACTGAGGAAGAAGGAAGACATATCGGCAGCGCTATTTTGGAAAGTGGCATCATCAGAACAGATGTGGCGGAGGCAAAGGAACTGAGAGAATGGGATGGAGTTCTTACAGGATGCAGGGTGTAAAGAGCTGTAGTCAAGGTAGTTGTGGGAGTCAGTGGGCTTGTAATGGATACTAGTGGACATTTTATCACCAGAAATGGAGACAGAAAGGTTAAGGAAGGGATGGACCATGTGAAGGTGAAGGTGATAGAGGGGAAGCAAAATTGATAACTTTTTTCAGGTCCAGACAAGATCCAGACTATGGGCCTCAGGTATTTTCTGGGATTGTTTTATAACCCTGCGTTGTTTGGAGGAACACTGGTAGGCAGATCATATGTTTTGGAGTTATTTTACCTTCCTAGTGAATTTAAGATTTCAAGTTTTGTTTGGCTGCTGGCTTCAATTTAGTTTAGAAAGGAGTGGACACCAGACTGAGAAGCAGTGTTTCTCTCTCTCTCCTTGGTATTGGAAATTCTGCTCGTTAGCTGAAAGCAAGGCTTCTTGCCTTCATGGACTGAAAAATCTGCTGTTGGTGGTTAGCTTGCCAAGAGCCTCTCTCCCTGGTGTTTTGGGAAGCTTTCAATACATTTCCACTGGCAGGTGAAACTAGAACCAGGGGGCATAGCCTCAAAATAAGGGGAAGCAGATTTAGGACTGAGTTGAGGAGGAACTTCTTCACAGAAACGGTTGTGAATCTGTAGAATTCCCAGCCCCAGTGAAGCAGTTGAGGCTACTTCATTGAATGTTTTTAAGGCAAGGATGGATAAATCTTTGAACAGTGAAGGAATTAAGGGTTTTGGTGAGCGGACGGGTAAGTGGAGTTGAGTCCACGAAAAGATCAGCCATGAGATAGTGCCAGAGGACTGGAAAGTGGCGAATGTTGTTCCTCTGTTCAAGAAAGGAAATAGGAATGAATCTGGCAATTATAGGCCAGTTAGTCTTACTTCGATGGTCAGTAAGTTAATGGAAAAGGTCCTGAGGGATAGGATTTACGACCATTTAGAAAGATGCAGCTTAATCCGGGATAGTCAACACAGATTCGTGAAGGGTAAGTCTTGCCTCACAAATTTGATTGAATTTTTTGAGGAGGTAACTAAGTGTGCTGATGAAGGTAGAGCAGTTGATGTCATATACATGGATTTTAGTAAGGCATTTGATAAGGTCCCCCATGGTCGGCTCATGAAGAAAGTAAGGAGGTGTGGGATAGAGGGAAATTTGGCCGATTGGATAAGTAACTGGCTATCTCATAGAAGTGGAGATGCCGGCGTTGGACTGGGGTGAACACGGTAAGAAGTCTCACAACACCAGGTTAAAGTCCAACAGGTTTATTTGCATCTCTTTAACCTGTGTTTAATCCTCCCTCCACGCACATTGTCTGTACCTTTAAGATCTGGCTGGTTGTAGGGATTCGCATTCTAATCAGTATTCTGTAACTTGATTTTGTGTCTCTGTGCACTGTTTGAGAGACATTTCCACTCCATCTGACGAAGGAGCAGCGCTCCGAAAGCTTATGGTATTTGCTACCAAATAAACCTGTTGGATTTTAACCTGGTGTTGTGAGACTTCTTACCGTATCTCATAGAAGGCAGAGGGTGGTGGTGGTGGATGGAAAATTTTCAGACTGCAGACCAGTTACCAGTGGTGTACCACAAGGATCAGTGCTGGGTCCTTTGCTATTTGTGATTTTTATAAATGACTTGGAGGAGGGGGCTGAAGGGTGGATCAGTAGATTTGCTGATGACACCAAGATTGGTGGAGTAGTGGATGAGGTGGAGGGCTGTTGTAGGCTGCAAAGAGACATTGATAGGATGCAGAGCTGGGCCGACAAATGGCAGATGGAGTTTAACCCTGATAAGTGCGAGGTGATTCATTTTGGTAGGACAAATTTGAATGCAGATTACAGGGTCAAAGGTAGGGTTAGAACGTAGAACATAGAACAGTACAGCACAGAACAGGCCCTTCGGTCCACGATGTTGTGCCGAGCTTTATCTGAAACCAAGATCAAGCTATCCCACTCCCTATCACCCTGGTGTGCTCCATGTCCCTATCCAATAATCGCTTAAATGTTCCTAAAGTGTCTGACTCTACTATCACTGCAGGCAGTCCATTCCACACCCCAACCACTCTCTGAGTAAAGAACCTACCTCGGACATCCTTCCTCTATCTCGCACCATGAACCCTATAGTTATGCCCCCTTGTAATAGCTCCATCCACCCGAGGAAATAGTCTTTGAACGTTCACTCTATCTATCCCCTTCATCATTTTATAAATCTCGATTAAGTCTCCCTTCAACCTCCTCTGCTCCAGAGAGAACAGCCCTAGCTCCCTCAACCTTTCCTCATAAGACCTACCCTCCAAACCAGGCAGCATCCTGGTAAATCTCCTTTGCACTCTTTCCAGCGCTTCCACATCCTTCTTATAGTGAGGTGACCAGAACTGTACACAATATTCCAAATGTGGTCTCACCAAGGTCCTGTACAGTTGCAGCATAACCCCACGGCTCTTAAACTCCAACCCCCTGTTAATAAAAGCTAACACACTATAGGCCTTCTTCACAGCTCTATTCACTTGAGTGGCAACCTTCAGAGATCTGTGGATATGGACCCCAAGATCTCTCTGTTCCTCCACAGTCTTCAGAACTCTACCTTTGACCCTATAATCCACATTTAAATTTGTCGTTCCAAAATGAATCACCTCACATTTATCAGGGTTAGACTCCATCTGCCATTTTTCAGCCCAGCTTTGCATCCTATCTATGTCTCTTTGCAGTCTACAACAGTCCTCCACCTCATCCACTACTCCCCCAATCTTGGTGTCAACAGCAAATTTACTAATCCACCCTCCAGCCCCCTC